>NC_134216.1:40349342-40649868 GCF_965140235.1 Caretta caretta | reverse complement strand
GTGGTGTGCTTCAGAGCAAGTGATAAACCCTCACAAAATGGACCTAATTTTGTAATTATGGCATGAATGCAGACAAAAGAGAATTTCTGCCCCCAGCTGGTGGTCAGTTTGTGCCTAAACTGTACTTAAAGATTGAAATGCCTTTTGGTTTTTAAATTGCAGATGATATTCCTATGAATGTTTGTCTGTTCCTTTTATGAATATTAGTAAGCTAATGTCTCAGTGCTACCAAGAGGCAGTCTATTTCCACAAGTTAATTATATGTTGAGAAAAAAAGTATTGCATTTTAATTTAGAATGGCCTCTTTTTCTCGTATTATAGGGAAAGGGTAAAAAGGAGCACTCAGCTGGCTCACTCTAGACCACTTGCTGTTTTACATACATCTCCTTTCTTGTACTTTCGCCAACTTAACAGAAAAAATATTAAAGAGAAGGAATTCTTTAGGCTGACCTCAAGAGTAAATAGCCTGAAATGATGGGATGAAAATGAGCAATGGAAACTATAGGCTGAATAGCAAGAAAAATAAGAGGTCTGGAACAGTTTCCCAAAGAAAGCCCACAACACTTGTGTTATTTAAAAACTAGACTGGACAAAGCACCCACTAATAGACCAAGAACAGTTCAGCATCAGCAGGGAGGTTGGACAAAGTGACCTCCCATTTTCCCAGCTCTGACTTCTAATTCATCTTTTTAGTCTCTCCTTCTATGGAAGCCCTAAACTAGATTTTCACTGCCTCTCTCTGGACCTTTTCCATTAGCGTCTGGGTGATGAAGACCAAAACTGAACATAGCACTGAAAGTGAGGCTGTATTATCAAATATATACTAGCATGATTTCTAGCCTATTCTTAAAAACAGCCTAACGTTATTTGAGCACAGCTGTGCAGTAAGAGGACTTCATTGAGCAGTACACATGTAGCCTAAGACTGTTTTCTGAGATGTTAACTAATTCAAAACTAGTAGCAGACAAGAGTATTCTTGTTACTTACAATATGTTTTGTCCTACCAATGACTACTTTGTACTTCATCAAAAGTTGCCCGATTCCTTAGTTTTGTTTGCTTCTTTCCAAGTTCTTCAAGTCCTTCCTAGTTTTGACTCATGTCATCTACAGATGTTACCAATTCACTATTACCACGCCACTTCTTCCACCATTGTCCCCACCCGCTTAAAAATTAAATAGTGACCACCACTAGTCCTATTCATGATCTCTGTTCCTATTAACCTCTTCTCCATCAAGACTTGGCTATTTATTTTCCTATCTCAATGAGTTCTTAATCTGTAATAGGGCTTTACCTCTTTCATAGTGGTAATCAAATTTTCTTACTGTCCCTTGGGGACGGTCTTTATCAGAAAACCTTTTAAAGTAAAGATTACAGTACCGTTTTTGCTATCACCATGAGAAGTTACCAATTCTGTAGAAAATGCACTCTCTCTAAATGAAAAGGAGCAGTAAGAAAAAGCTTAGTTTCCTGAACTTTCCACCTAAATGATCTTCTCCCAGACTATCCTAATAGAAACAAACTGCAAGTATGTCAGATTCATCAGTACTGTCACCTGTGCATTACATTTGGCTAGGCAAGTAGGTCTAAAGTGGCACAAATGGGTCATCACCTTCTCATGCTGCCACTCTGTTCTTCCTGGTAATACATTTTACAGACTAAAAGTTCTTACTTGGAAGCAGGAGTTAAACTGGGGGATTAAATTTCATTCAGTGTTGAAAAAAGGGGTATCACTATTTTGGTCAGCTGAGCTCACTTACTACAAAACTTCCACTGATATAAAGTGGCAGCATGTTGTGTCAAAGACACCCTTTCTGAGTAGGTTTTGAGTGTAGCTGTAGTAAGTTTTGGATAGATCATCCACAGTGAGAGAGACAGTGTTCAATATATGGCATGTTAATATTCTAGTATTTGTGCCACCTGGCATTTGTTTTTCCAGTGGAACAGCACCATTATTTGTTTTTTTGTTCCTCATATTACCTCCCTACCACTACCAATACTTTCACCTCTGGGATGGGAATAATTTTGTTTGTTAATGGAAGAGTTTGCTAGTACCACACACTCCTTGTACTGGCTTCTCCTCCCAAAATACTCTTTAGGACACTTTTCAGGTTTACTATATCCCATTCCTGTTTTTAAGATGTAATTGCTCATATGCACGGACCAATAGAGAGATAAATAATCAATATATGTCAGAGTGAGAGAACCCCTGCAACAATTTGACTCCATTATACTTCCATAATTACTTTCCCACCGCACTATCACTAGAGAATTCTGATTTTCACTTATTCCCCCTTTTTCTGTATCTGTTGTCAATTAATCTAAGATTTTTGCACACCGCTTTTGCACACCCTCCTATTTAGTGGATTGAACCAGTATTCCTGGCCTTTCCACAGTATCTAATGGCCCACCACTTGGGTCATAGCAGGGTTTGTATACATTTTTCATAAAGGAACTAGCTACTGCAGTACACGGTTAGAATATGAATAAGTACATACATCATGATTCCACAGGTCTGTGTCCTAATGTCCAATATGAAAATATCAAGAAAAACAAGCATGTATTGCTGTTCTTGTCTTTTCCTCAGCTCTAAATGGAAGTATATCAATTAGCAATTTTCTTCTAATCGAATGTATATAGTTCAAAATCTAAATGCTACCAGAAGTGAAATTATTGAAATGTCAATTATTTAAATATTCATGTCTGTAGTTCAAGTTTGGTCAGTCTTCATGAGCCAATATTTTTACGTTAGTCAACAACAGCTCTGTAAGGGCTGAGAAGTCAGAGACAGCTGTTCTATATAAAAGTTTCATGTGAGAAAAATATGTTTTGTTGAAAGCAAGTCATTCAGAATTGCAATACTTTTAAGAGATGTGCTCAATGTCTTTATCTCTCCATTTGCGTGCATATGCACTTCTCATTTCTGCTTCAGACAGGACCACTGCTTTGTCTCTCCACCTCACAGTATCACCATTGGAACTTCTACAACAATAGTATCTATCTGAAAAGAAGGTATTCATGCATCACCAGCACTACAATCATCGTCCTACATGCCGAGTACATTAGCAATGAATCACCCTTTGTGATGTCTATGTAATTATACCGTCTCTGGTAAAACACAGAAGAAAAATTGTTAAGAAATTTCAGTCCCAAAGCCAGTCTCAAAGTAAAAGCCACCACATATTGCTTTTACACTCATTTCCCAGAACGCAGAGAAAAACAACAACATTTTGGATTGTAGAGCCTTTCAAGTAGACCTGGGTTCCCATTCAATGAGAATTTTCAAGATTTCAAAAATTTTTCCCACACCAAATCAAGATGAAAAGTCAGAATTGTGAAAATTTCTGTGAACCAAAAAAATCAGGAGAAAAATTCAGATCAGAACAACTGAAACATTTCATTTTCATAATCTTGAAATGTTCTGATTTGATTTAGATCTTTACATTTTACTATAAGGTAACAAATTTTTAAACAAAAAGTCATTTTGAACATAAAAATAGAACTTTCATTTCAAAAACATCAAAATGCGGTTTTAACATTTTTGAAATTTAAAAAAAAAAATCTGAAATGGAAAATTCATTGAAACCATCTCTTTCCTGCAAAAAGTTTAGGTTTTGACAATTTGGCATTTTCAGATGAAAAATGTTTAGCTGAAAAATTCCAGACCAGCTGCACTTTCAAGTAATCTTGTCTTTTTTTTTTTTTAAAGAAAGGAAAATGGGAAAACACCACCAGTCTCACTCTTCGCACTATTCTTTGCAGCCTTCAGGAAGCTGCTGTCAAAAAAAAAATCAAATCTCCCCTCACACCTACATATCCAATTTCTTTGAAAGGGAATTGGAACAGTATCACCTATGAATTTAAGCCTATTACTCATTCTTAAAACATCATTATTTTTTCAGAAAGGCAGGAAGGTACCTTTAAAGTCTAGTTTTACTTGGAAATAGTGACTTTGTTAAAGTGGCATCACAAGGGTCCATATTAGTTGAAGTTATTTTAAGGTCAAATTTATCCACATTTTTTATTTCTCTATAAAAGCTATCAAACTGAGATATTACCCTCAAGTTAAACTCTTTCTTTTCTCATGGTCACCTGTAAGATTCTGCATGCCAAATTCTACCTTCACTTATACCTGTGCAACTGGTTACACCTGTGCAATTCCACTATGTTCACTGGCATTACACAGGTGTGAGTGAAGGGACAATTTGGACTGCAACTGAATATGTGTAATGTGACATTTTTGCTCCTAAACTTGCAAGCTGGCAGTTTCCTACCAGTATAAATCTAATCCAGCTCATAGCTGTTGTCACAAAAGCAATTCTCAAGAAGATTCAAGACACCAATTTCCAATCTATAAAGGCAAGAGGGACCTCAACATACTCCCAGTAGATACTTCAAAAGCTTAAGCAAAACATATCCACAACTAAAAATAAATGCCCAGCAACAGCAATCAATAATAACTTCAAGGAGAGAATAAAATAATTGCTGGACTGGGTAGATGATCAATTTATAGTGAAAGGAATTGTTCAATTCTCCTATCATCAATCCACCAGTCCTGGCCCAACTGGAAATTAAACAGTAAGGAAAAGAATACAGGGTCATCTTGCAGGACCCAGTAACAGAAAGCAGCATCCAACACAGCTACGATATCAGTTTTGTAATGCTTAGTAAAAATAGCAGAAACAATCCAGTCACAGCCATGAAAAGCTTCGAAGATGCTGTTTCTGACACTATCACGGGTATAGTTGGCTGTGCTCTCGAAGTGGAAGTTTCCTGCTGATTGTGAGACCCAAACAATAGCAGAACAAACTCATCTTGCTATACTGGTCTTGATGCTTTGAGGCTTTTCATGATCTCCATAAAAAATGAAAAGGCAATTCTATCTGCAGAAAGATTTTTGTTCTGTCCAGATAGTACTTTTTAGCCTTCTTAACATCCAGAAGGTGATGGTGAAGCTCCAAAGGGCAACATGGATAGTTGGAACATAAGCCTTTGTGAACCCAACATCCTTGGGAGTGGGGGAGGAATGGGACAACCACCATCCTGCAAGACCTTGACAAAAGCTTTTTTTAAAATAATATTTTAGGGTTAATGCTGAAGGGGGCACACCAGGCTGCAAGTGAAGAACAATTCAGCGGTAAATCTTAGTTTTAGAGTCTCATCCAGATTTCAGGATAAACTTCCCTGATCCCTTGAGTAGGCAAGAGTCCAGAAAGTTCAGCTTCTTGAGGTGGGATATTCTAAAGTGCTCAGTACTAGCCTAAAATTTGCATGGACTTCAATGAGAGCAGAGTTAAGCTAATACAGAGAGCTTTGGAAAATACCACCCTTCATCTCCAGGTTTAGAGACAAGCACCTCTGGATTGGGTGCAGGATTAAGCCCAAATCAGGAGATCTCTGGTTGCTGGGCAGCTTTAAGAGATCTTGCCTTGACATATGAAAGCCAAGATCTTTGTGGCCCTGTTCAGGCCACTTTTCATGGCAACTCTGGCTAATGATGATGGATGGGATGAAGGCATAGAACTTTCCACTTGAAGGAAAAGGTGTCCATCTTCCAAGAAGACTTCTGTCAGTGCTGGGAGTAGACACAAGAACTTCATTGTTGTAGAAAAAGTTCCATCTCGGGGACCGCACAGGCCAGGGTGGGGTGGGGGGGGGGGTGGGGGGAGAAGAGGCGGTAAGGTGTGTAAAACATGTTGGTTTAACTTAATTACTATTCTTTGGCAGGGGCACTTACTGAGACATAACTGTCTGTTTCCTATGACGGCCTTTCAATACAAGACACAATCCTGATCACCTCTACACAAAGAGGAACTCCAAAGTGCCCCCACATTTGGCAACACTGCTTAGGGTCATTCTACTGTCACAATTTGTAAGAATTTATAGATTCCAGGGAAAGAGTAAATTTCTTCAACAAAGACCAGATGAACCCAAATTCTAGTCAACTGATACTCCATTGATCATTTTCCTGGGAACACTTTGGCCAGCACATCAGGGAGCCCAGGTGGGCACACCAGCTTCTGAAGCTTGCTGCTTTGGAGATCCTGATAAGTCAGTTCCAAGAGTGGGTTCCCTTGGAACAAGTTGTTTGGGGAAGTAAATCATTGAGGAACAAACTATTTCTGTTGAAATGGGAGACAACAGTAGAAATTATTTTCTTATTGGTCTCATAACAAGAGCATTGATTGATGGATCCTGTTGCCATCAGGCATGGGTGGAAGGAGAACTGAAGAGATGAAGGGAACAATTCCCAGGAGAGAAGAAGCCTGCTAATGAGCCTGAAGTAGAGAGTAAACATCCACAATGAAGCTGTATATGCAACGTACAGGGACTATGCTGATACACTCCATGTCTATACATGCTGGGAAGTTGACTCCAAGAAACTTTTATAAAGCTGCTACCATAACAGCAGCTGTGGGCTGTACCTCCCTGCAGTTGGTGGATTGGGTACAGTATGAGAACAATTCCACTGATGTCTGGGAAGAAACACAATTCCAGCTCACTATTGCATGCTGTGTGTTAGTTCCGCAGGGCAAATAAGAGTTAAAACAAACAAAAAATTATTCTTTTGACCAAAGTAAGCTGATCTTTATACTCTGAATACTCACATGGAGCACCTCAGCTGAGAACATACTGTTTTTAGATAGTCACCTTTCACAGCAGAATCATATTTTAAGGCACAAAACAAATCCTCTGCTTATTTTGCTGACTTCCATGCTCTTTTATTATCCTAAATAGAACACTTTAAAAAAAAAAGTTGTAATTGAGTCATCAGCCCACTCTCTATGATCTCTCTTGGAGAAAGTTTTCTTCCCCCTTTTGATGCCCTACACGACTTCATAAGTAATCCACAGCATCAACTTCAAACAATTATATTCTCCTGTTCATTTTCATACCAAATCTTTTGCTTTTTAAAAGAATTGTTATGAAAAAAAGAAAATCTTTAATTATAGCAATTACATTCATCACAACATTCTCAACTTCAGCAGTCCCTTCAATTCATGGACCAGTAAGAACAGATGTAGTATCTTAGTTCAGTATTTTCAACAATGATCTTTCGTTAACAAGGACAGTTCTAAAGGAGTGAAAGTGTTACAAAATTTTTGGTTTTAATTTTCTGCACTCACTTCATTAATCTAGGAGAGAGCTATAGGATGGAATAGGTCTATCATGAGATTGAGAGTTGCAGATAGTTTGCAATATTCTGCATTTACACAGCCCTGTTCAACTAAAGATCTCAAAGTGCTTTATAAATATCAGACCTTACCATCAGTACAAGAAAGATATTAAGAGTGTAAGTACATCTCTGTGATGTAAAGATGAGAAAATGTTTGACAATATGAAAAGCTGTTTCACAACAGGTTATAATTTGGAAAGTGAGGTAAGTACAAGTGAGTTAGTTTAATTGCAATTGTTTTGAGAAGCAGTTTTTGAAAATAGCATGGCTGGAATTTATTTATCCAACCACAGAAGTAATGCGCTTGTTATTTCAAACTATACTTATGACTGTAAGATATAGAGCAAAACCTCAACCTCAATATTTAGTGAAAAATGGGTATGCAAGGTGCTCATGTTTCAAGAAAGTGAAATGTGAAAACTAACTTAAAACAAAACTTATGTTAATTCAGTACAGAAAAGGTATATGAACCCCAGCACACGGATTTAGTGAATACATGAGGTGCTGCTTATACGCCGAAAGACAGCACTGTGAATTGGTGGCTCTGGTTAATTGCCATGTGAAAGTATGTGTCTTCTAATTCAAGAGCAGCATACCAGACCCTGGTATCTAAGGAAGGGATAACAGATGCTAGACTAACCATCTGGAATTTTGTTTTCTTTAGGAACTCATTTAGCTCCCTTTGATCTAAAATAGTCCCAAGATCCCCCTTTGCTTTCGGGATTAACAAGTATCTGAACGACATGGGAAACTTCCTGTATGTCCCCCATGAGGAGAAACTGGACTTCCTGAAGTAGCACGCTTTCATGAGAGTGGTCTCTGAAGAGGGATGGGGAAGGAGGGGGACTGAAATAAATTGAAGGGTGTATCACAGTTCCACCGTGCTTAGGACGCACTGATCTGTGGTGATTACCTTAGTATCATTGGAACTGGGGAGACTGGCTCTGAGTCTGGAGATGGGGGTACCAGTGAGATCATTGCTGACTTCCTTCTGGATGGAACCCTACAGAGAGGTGCAGCAACTGTAGCAGCCCGCAGTATTGAATGGCGGTTTGGGGCTGAAGCTGGGACTGTAAGGATGTGCACTTCCAATCCTGGTACCAGGCAGGAGTTCTAAACCATGGGGGAAGCCAGCACCAACAAGTTCAGTAACTCAAGCTGCCTCAGAAGCCTCGGGTGTAGATGGTACTGGAAGAGGCTCCTGACTGTGGTATCGAAAGGTGCGCCAACATTTCAGGGATTGGTCTCAGTGGACCCTGGGCTCCAGAGTCAGCAATCCTTGCTGGCTTACGGAGTGTGTCTGGTGGTGCCTCTTCTTTGTCACATCTCTGAATCCTTGCCTCCACTCGGTGCCTTCACTGTAGATTTTGAAGGCTTCGGTACTGAGTCTTTGGGAGACTTACATTGTTTCTTCTTAGGTACTGGTGACAAGGATCTGTTCCGAGTGGGGAGGTTCCAATGGCGGGCAAAGCACAGACTCCATAAGCAGGTACTTGATTGTGGCAGCCCTGTCCTTTTTTGATCAGGGCTTGAACCCTCTACAAATGTGACGTTTGACACTCACATGGGCCTCTCCTACACATTTGAGGCAGCTGGTATGGGGGTTGCTCACTGGCATAGACTTTTATATGAGCAACAGGCCTTGGTGCCAGTAGAACAAGGCATTAGTCCAGTACCAAGCCTCGTACACAAATGGGAAATGGTGACCCAATTCTAGAAAAAAAGACTCTGAATTTACTCTTATATCTAACTATGTACAAACACACTACACTAGACTAAAAACTAATAGTGCACATACTATATACGCTAAAAGGGGGAAGATTTGTAAATACAAGCATCGAAGCGCCAATAATTGTCATTGGCAGTAGGAAGGAACTGAAGGGGTGTCGGGGAGCAATGTTGCCCTTTATACCTGCGTGCAGTGGCGCAAGGCACCAGAGGATGCTCACGCTGCCCTGATGGATGACACTGAGGGAAAAATCTCTGACAAACGTGCCCATAGCATGCACACACTCACAGTGGAATGGATATGTGCAATCACTCGAAGAAGAAACATATTATTTAAATAATGCAATACAACTAAATGTTAGGTAAGAAATACCGCTGGAAATTTCAATGTTGTGGGTATCTCAGATTTTAGCATATAAAGTAAAATGGGATCTTCAGCATGGCAGTGTAAAAAGATACCACTAGACAATACAAAAATGCTCTATATTTGTGTATAGATCACTTTCATGCTGCATAACTAGCAACAGTTGATTGGCAACGTAACTGGCATCAGCTGTATTGATAGAAACGAAAGCAAAAACCATGTTTGTTTAGTTCTGGAGTAAGTGTTAAAAGGTACTGAAGTCATATACACCTTATATGGGCCAATCAATCTTTTTTTGATGTCCAACCTATAGCCTCTGGACTGTTCTGGATCACCCATGTCTGTTGCACGCAATCGGAGAATTTCATAAACCCGTCTTGTGTGTTGCTAATCAAAGAAAAAAAAAAGAAAAACAGTATGAATAATAATGTTATAATTTGCAATCTTATTGCTGAATGATTTAAGAAATGAAAAGATGTGCAAATGCTACATGTTCAATTATTTTGCTCAGGATGTTACATGTATCATGAGAGATTCAAAGGGCATTGACAGAGACTTGATTCTCCTCCTCCCATCACTTCCTTACTTCTATGGTACTTCGTAACTGACAAGTTTGGCAGCTCACTCAGTCTTCTACCAATGTTTCTTCTAAAATAATCCCCCTTGTGCAACCAATGCCTTTAATGCACCCCAGAATCCTTTGTACCAGCTGCAATGGCACTTCAGAAGCAGCAATGCTCAGTTGCAAAGGATTCTAGAGTCACAAAGGCATGAGCTGCACAGGAGTTTATCTAATTAGTTGGCAGAAACCCGGCAGCCAGAGTTGAAAGACAGTTTGGGACTGCTCTGCTGGTGGGTAATTCATAATACTGTGGTTCCTCTGCTAATTTGGAGCTGCTCCACCTGCTGCTTTCCTTAAAGCCTCTTCCTCACAGTTCTGTATCGACGCATGGCACAGCCGTTTTAAAATTCAACTATTTAGGAGATGGGGAGGGATGATCGGACAAAAACCCCAAACCAGTAAAGTGGGGCAAGTCAAAGTAGTGATGTAATTGTATTTAGCAAAATTCACAAATTTGGAAAAAAAAAAAGATTCCTGTTGCCATTACACCATTCCATTTCTGTTGCATCTATTCTATAGCTTTTGGGAACATTGTTCTAGAGGAAAATGTTTCCGTCAGCCTCTAGAAATAATGGGCAATGAAACATTATTTAGAGGAATACAGCAAATTTCTGGTTATGTTAACGGGTTTTATTAAGTCAATTTATTAACTTAAGAAATAAGTTAAGAAATTTCTTTACTCAAAATGAATAGTTTAACAAAATTGCCTACTACCTCTGAAAGCCTCCAAATCTACAACAAAATATATGAAATCAAGTTACATATTTTCAGCATTTAAAAAGAATTTATTCTGCCTTTATTGTATGTTCTTTAAATAGAGATGGAGCCTTTGATACACTTATTATTTCTACATGTTTATCTAAGTTTTCATTTAAATATTAAATATTTATCCATTCAAATGTAATGTCCCATAGACATACAAGAGGTCTGCACTCGGCTCTCCCCTTACACCACTATGTAGTTTTCATATGTAAAATATGGGTACACTTTTCTTTTTTATTTAGGTCTCAGTATTTTCAAAGACTTCATAAAAATCAGAAGTTCAAATAAATCAGAGTATCCAGAACAAGTTAAGGGAAGAAGCAGAGCTCCTAAGCAACTCCACAGCTCCGCTCCTGCAGTTTAAACACTCCGTAAGGAGCTTACCTTCAGTCTTCAGTTCTGTAGCAGCTTAGAATCTGCCTTTTAGCAGTTTTCCCCTACATTTTCGTATTCTATTATATATCCAATTAAAACATATTTTATTTGTATAAACACACTGTTCCTCCTAGTCAAGTCTTATGCCAAAATACTAATGGTACCGTATCAAAGCATTCTAGGAAAGAAAAGTATTTTTCTAAAACCATAGTAAGCTAGGAAATGTTTCATTTCCAAATGCACTCCAGAAATATGCTGCATGTAGACCAGGAGGTGTGTGTTAGAAACTTGAAGAGCAGAGCACCTGTGTTTGTGAAAACTTTTGAATACTAAGCACTAGATTTGATTAGATTAGGCCTGAGTATACCTGTACAAATTTTAAAATACCTTATTTATTTTCAGTTTCTGTTGAGCCTCTGTCACCATTTCTTGATTGAATCCTTGCATTAACTTCTCTGAGGAAAAGCAAGGCAGATCTTGGCAGAGCTTCACAAGTACAAAGTCTCTGAGTTTCACATAGTTTTCAGATGGATCTTCAGCTGGAAAGAATATAGAACTATACAGTAACTATGAACTTTCTCAAAAAGAAAAGGAGTACTTGTGGCACCTTAGAGACTAACCAATTTATTTGAGCATGAGCTTTCGTGAGCTACAACTCATTTCATCAGATGCATACCGTGGAAACTGCAGCAGACTTTACAGTCTAACAGACTAACACGAATACAGACTAACACAGCTGTTACTCTGAAACCTGTCATTATGAACTTTCTGTAATCTGTTCTTTCTTCAAGCATCTAATTATCTGATACTTTGGGAAACTTATTAAAAGTAAGGACAGACAACATCCTTAAAACACAGAAACAAAAGTATACATAACTGTACTTCATTATTCACCCATATTTTGGGTACTGCCATAATATAAACAAACCTAAATAAGACAAGTTTAAAAAAGATCACAGTGGGCCACAAATTCTTAAAATGTATCTAAAAGACCTAACACACAATGTCCTTACACATTCAGCTACTGTCCAACATAAATTCTCAGTTTCTTTTTTGTTGGTTAAGACTAATTTTATATCTAACTCTCCTTCTATCCCACAGAACCTATATTGTATGAGTTCAGTGGGTGATTTTTCTTATAAAATCTGTTGTAATATGTAAGGCACTAAAAGGTGGGTTGGACCAAATATTAACCTCTGTTCTTCCTTGCTTTAAACTCAGTGGCTTCTGCCTTCCAATGCCTGGAGTATGCCCATTTTTTGTGATTTAAAGGTGGTTCTTATAGTACAAATCATAAGAATTGGATAACACTGAGTGAAAATAACCTCCAAAATATATTATAAAATGTCAGCTATAGAAAAATAATAAAAGCTGCACGGAGATGAGAACCGTGAAATGGCCAAGACACCCAACAGCCGGTGTAAGGAACGCAGTGTCTGCAGAGACACCGTCGCCCTAACCGCTCGTGGAGCTGGAGTTATGATGTTGGTGTAGTAGGGCACTTACATCGGCAGGACAGAGCTGTAGTGTGTACACTGACATGATTAGGTTGACGTATGATGCCTTATGTTGACATAACTGTGTAGTTTAGACCAGGCCTCAAGTTGTCAAAAAAAAAAAAAAAATTAAAAAGCGCTCTTAACTTTTTAGATATTTATTAATCTACCTAACAACAACGAATATAATCATAACAGCATTGGGTTTGTTTTTATTATACCTCAGGATATGACAGGGTATTCAGGCAACTATCGTGGTATAGACAGGAACACACCTACTCCATTTCAATGAAGGATAGCAAACGGAAAAAACTCCTGTGAGATTCGAATTTAAAAATGACTCACTATTAGTGATATTTTATTTGGAATCTGATAGTCTATCATCACACATGCTTCTCTGTAAGCAAAAGGAGTTAACTCTATTCAAATCCCACTCCTGGTAGCTCTCCAGAGCTGTGAAGGAAACTTAAAAAAGACATGTATCAGCTACAATGCAAACCAGCATGGAGTCATTTGTGCAGACTTATTTCCACCTATGAACTACTCAGCAGGAAACGTTTACAAAACCATTGCAAGCAGCTTTTACTCCCTTACTAAACCTTCATAGACAGATCTCTGACAAAAAGTTTATCTGAAAGAAACACTGGGCTCCCCAGAGCCTGGGAGCTGCTTTTGATCTCTAACCTGTGGAATTCAATGCTACAGGCAGCCAGATTCACATAATACTTGGATTTTTAAAAGGGTTGGTAAATGTCTGACATTAACACTTGTGATTTAAGGATAATCAGGTGTCATGCTTCAGGGCATAAACTGACCACATAAACAAGGTTAAGACAGAATTTTTCCATCACACATACAGTACTGCACACTTGGCTAGTTATTTTCTTGGCGCAGGAGAGGAGAAGGCTTCTGATCATTACCAGGGAAAGTATATCAACTTGGTGGACTAATGGTCCACACTTGTATGGTGAGCCTTATGAGCCTATCTTGAAAGGAAGGCAAGAGGATATGCACCAGAATTAATTTTGATGAAAAGGAAAAACTGGGGACTGATTTCTGAAAGGACAGTAAAGGTGAAACTGGTGAATTAGAGCAAGACAAAAAGAGGTGGGCAATTCCTCTGTAATGAGCACTGTTCAAGTACATTTAACTGACATGAACTTAGAATCAGGCTTCTGGGACTCAAACTAAATGTAGGAATGGACTATTCACAAAAAATGCCAAATCCAAGTAAAATATATATGTGCAAACTGAAGACAAGTTAACTGCTTTCAACTCACTCCAACCAAGCAACAATTTTATAAATCCACATTATCTTGTACTTCTCACTGAGTTTGATGCCCCTTCCTTACCCACCTTGTAACTTTAGATGACATCTAATTTTCATAATTTCCTACCCATCTTACGCCTATCCAGCCCAACTTTTCCCCAGCAGTGGCAATGAGAAATGAATGAAAAGATGATTTTCTCTCCATATACCCTTTAAACTCTGTGTAGAACACACCATGGTTCCTAGCTGATTATTCCACAGGCCAATTTAAACTCTTTTTTGGAACAGTTTTACTGGGTCAGAACATATACCACACTGTGCACTGAGGGACAGACTGGTCACCTGCCTTTTACATCCTGGTTCCATCTCTTGTTTAACACTATGCTAAACACTTTTTGTCAAATGTTTCATTTGCTTTGCCATAATCAGATTTACTGGATCATATGAAAGGTGTTGTTATCTAACTAGAAACCACAGCATTTTACATTAACAGGAAATTATAATGTAAAATATTCCACTTCATTTCACGTAACAGGAAAAAAAAAAAAAAAAGTATTTGTGAGTGTTTGTGATGCTTCAGTGAGGTTTCTGTAACTTGTATTGAAGTTCAGAGACCAGATATCCTGTATGTATTAGTTGATAATCCTACAGCACTGTGTAGAAGAAATCAAAGATGTCTTATTGTACTTAATGTTTCTCTTTGAATAAGTTTTTTAAATATCACAGTTGGATGTTATTTGTACATAGGTAGCACCTAGAGTGGAGCGTTATTCTACTTGACATTGTTCTCACAGTTGTTTATCATACTGTGGACTAATATGTGGGCTCCAGATACAATCTCTCTCCTGTGGTTTCATATGCCAATTCCTTTCCCTGTTATAAGCAGCACATACCTCTTCTTTTTATATTCTTTTTCTTTCTTCTCCACCCTACAATCCCATTAATATTTTTCAGGTATTCATGCAAGGTCAACTTCATGCAGATCTTCAGTCAGTCTACTACCCATGCTCCTGGGACACCAGACTGCTGTATATGTTTCCAGTAGTTGAAAGACTCTGGCCTTCACATTAACATGAATATTTTACCATCAGTATATTTTCTGATTTGCTGTTTTGTTTAAAAGGAGCAAGCTCATCAAGGAGTTTGAGAAAGCTCAATCTCTCGGCAAACTCAGCTGTGCACCTCACAATAAAATAGCTAATTAACTGGTAATCCTTTCATGCCAGGGATTTGATTTTCCTGGTGTGCTGTTCTCTGTAAGTACAGGATTTAAAGAGCTGCATTATATGCAGTTCTTCTGTAAAACAGGGTAATATTAACCCTGAAGTAAACTGATGCTAAATCTTCAAAAGACCATTTAATTCTGACAGATGAATACAAAAGTTAGGCTGCAGGCTAACAGGCAGCAAATGCTCCAAGATTTGTCTAATTGAATTCACATATCTAATAAAATGACCATTCACATACCTGTTATATCAAGCACCGTTGGAGAAGACATATAGTATCTATGAACAGTTTCAAAAAGCTGAGCACCATGGCCTTCTCCTTGGAATGGTGGCAATATCAGCATCTGGCTGCAGACAGAAAGGATTTTTTTTTTTTTAAATTAAAAAGGGACTCAACAAGGAAACAACACAACTTAAACATTTAAATATGTTGTGTTATGATCAACATTTTATTTAAGGATTAAAGCTAATTCATGGCAATTTGAGGGCTAAAACATGCAACAATTTTTAAAAAAATTGCTAAAATATTCAAAACTGGGTTGAGATTCCACCCTGCTACAGAGGGCAACAATGAAACAAATCAGTGCAAAGCCAGCTAATAATGGGGACTTTTTTTTTTTTTAAACAAATCAACACCATTATAAACAAGTATTGGGAACTTCAGCAGTTCCCTCTTCTGAAATAAAAGGGAAGGCACGTGTTATGCTGCCAATTACCTTACACGTGGCCGGGTTTTGTCTGGGTACACATAGTAATTATAGACTGTCATGTAGCCTACGGTCGCAAAGAGCGTAGCTCCATCCTTATTATACTTCTCAAATCTGCAGATAAAACAGAAAGCCAAGCAGGTCAATTACAGTCGCGCTCCCATGCAGTGTCCATTTTCTTTTCCATTCTCCAACTGAATTTTCAGTGTCAGCAAGCTACTCTGTGAGGGCCCAATGGGTACACCTGCTATGTTCTGAATGTACAATTCACTTAATTGGTGTGCAGCAACTTGGATAAATCAGGCCTCTTTACAGCAGTTTAGTGCACTTGCCTATTATAAAGATGAATAGGTGGCAAGTAAAAGAAAACACAGGCAAAGCTCATTTTACTGTTTAAGCCTACATTCAGGGTTCTAACTGACAACAGCATTTAATTCAGCTCTATTCTCAAGGTCTCCTAAAGCATAATGGAGAAAAACTCAAGCCTGATAAACAATGATTTTTCTTTCCTGGGAAAAATATCATTATACTGTCCCAATAATTGGCCAGCCACAATTAAAATGCAGGCTTTGTGGAGGTAATAAGTTCCACTGTTGCTTTAGAACTGTACTTACACTAGAAAGTAGTTCCATCTTTCATCATCCACGTCAATAAAGCTAGCAGTTTCAATAAACCACATCAAGAAGGTCTGAAGCCTTTCATGATATTCTCGAAAGCCTGGACATGTCATGTCAGCCTAGGGAAAAAGCCAGGAGAAGTCAGGTGAAACTCATCACCAAGGTCAAAGAGAAAGCCTGCAGAATACAATTAAATACTCCTGTGGGAAAATATTTATAAGCAGAATACTCTGGTTCAACTAGACACATACTGAAAAAAGATTTGGTAAAATAATGATGTTTATACGCTGCAGTTATAACAGATCACTACAAAAGCAAGCTATATCTGTCCTAAAGGATCTATTAGACTTTTTCATACCTGATATATCTGATACGTTATGTCTTCTCCTGCCTCCTCATTATGAACTGAATATGTGTGTAGTAACGTTCCAAAGGGCTTAAAATTAACCTCCTTTTCCAGCAAGGACACAAAGTCATCTGTGCTTGTGCAAAACCCAGGAGGGATGATTTTTCTAATTTTGCTTTCTACATCATCTGCCTACAGAATAAAAGAGTGAGAAAGAGAGACAAAAAAATCAAAAGCTAGCATTCCACACACAATATTATGAAAGCATAGTTCTACTGGGAAAAACAAATTATTGTAAAAAGTACCCAGATACCAAAAAAAAAAGTCACTAAGGCCTGTCTAATTTTAGGAGGAGTGCTCAGTACCAGGGTGAAGGAAGGCAATGCCTTTCATTGCTTAACAATAACCCTTCTGGTTGAAGAAGCAGCAGCATTAAAGGGCTCCAAAGGAAGTTTGGTCCAGTCACTGTTTCATGGTAGCTATACTGTATGCCCAAAGGGTAATGATGTGAAACGGGGAAAGACTGGAAGCGTTGGGGGGATAGTCCTCAAAGCTGTCAACTAGTAAGGGGTTTTTTTGATAGGCCAATTTTGAACATTTACTCTGTTAAGAGAGAAGATACTGTGTTGATAAACACCAATGAAGATGATGGGATAAAAGGGAGGCTGTGAACTCAGAGACGCATAGGAATTCCCGCTTTCCCATTTGCCAGCGTGTGATGGATGTGGTGCAATTACTCTTCAAAGTAAGATGCTGGCTCCACTTACTGTTCCTTATGACTCTCTTCAGCTGGCAAATCTTTGAAACTGCACCGATTGTGGTGTGCTCTTCCATGATACTGCTTTTTCCAAGCCAAGCAATGGCAGCTAGCAAAAGGCATAGGGGAGGTAACTGAGAAAATGGCAGTCCTAGTAAGAGAGAGTGGCAGCTAGCGCTCTTGTTCTCTCTTACACACACACACACTTGAAATGCATGCCTAAAGGACCAACCACAATAAACATTACAAATGCAAAGAAGGAGAGCCTACCTCCTAACCAAAATATTCTTTGAAAATTGAATTTGAGACAAAATGATATTACACAGAAATGTAACAGGACAATTTTCAACAACTTGGATTTGTAACCTCAAAATGGGGGAAGGGAAGAGACATGAGTCTTCAGAGCAAATTTTAATTCAGAGATTAAAATTACCTTTGTTAAATGACCACAGTGAATGTTAGAGGCTATCAGCTGAGCAGACTTCATAATCCTTTTCAAACTCCCAAAGACCACTTGATTGAATACATTTACTACTTCTCTTTAACCATGAATATTTGATGAAGTTTCACAATAACGTATTACTGCTTCTCACCAGGCAATAAAACTTAATGAATTGGTCTCAACTTAACAAAAACCTAACCCCTCAATACAACCCCTAAAAGCCTGACATTACATTCAACAAAATGAGCTTACATTCTATTCAACCTTTCCTCTGAACAATGAGCCCAGGTTTTTACTTAATGGAGTTTGCCATGAGTTCAGCTGTAATGTTTGTATTGTATCTATTTCCACAAGGACTGACACAAGAACACTGTGTTAACTTACTAAGCAGCTCTTTCACACCGTTTACATGCATGATGGGTATTAGTTCTAAACCAAGACCCTTGCTACTTAGCATTCAAAACAGGGAAATTAAGATGCTTAGGACAAAATACACTACAAAAGGCTAATACAACATGCTACTAATTCCTGTCCTTTCAACCACAGTCCCCTAAGTAGAAGTAATGCACCTGCAAATGAATAGCACTTTATCATCATTCAGTTAGATTTTTAGGACAGAAAACCGTGGATGGAGTTCAGCACAAACAAGTTTTATTCTCAATGGTTTGGTACTACCAACATTTATATTTAACTTGCTTTATATCTATAAAAAGAGCTATTAACTGGTTAAGATATAGCTCTACAATACTTTGTCTAAGAGCCTATTTTAAATCCATACATCAGTCTTTGCATCCATTTCATTCTCAAGACAAAGAAGGTGCATTTACTAGAACCTTTTCTGTTCTCTCTAAAGCAGTATTTGATAAATATTTTTTTCCCTGGAACCATTAATTCAACTGAATAATGGATCAGGCAAAACAAAAATTATGCATTTTTTAAAGATCAACGCAATGTAGTTACTAACGAAAGAACAATACAACAGAGTGAATGTGTGTATTAACATTAACGTTATTTTTCACAACCTATATATCTAGCCATAAAATGGTAGTCATGCCTTGTGAACTATTATATGTATTAAAGTACTTATGCTTGCACAAACTGACAAAATTGAAGAAAACGGCAAATCAACATTTACCATAAAATTTATTTTGTATTTCTGGAAAAATACCACAAAATAGAAACGCAATCATCCATTCAGTGAATGCTTACAGTAACTCCTCACAGTATACATACAGAAAATCTAGAAATAGGAGAAATTATGTTCAGTATGATCCATTAGTTATTTGTTGATTCATTGTGCTTAAACATGTATATTTGAGAGTGTGAATTCCCTCCCGTGTACTCCACAGAACAGCAGCAGCAAACTTTCTCATGTGGCTAGGCTAGTGGTGGTGGTGAGGACATTGCAACTCTTTCCCCTACTGAAATTAAGAAGATACACCAAGCTGTTTGAATATGATCAACACTTCCTATGGGAGCCCTCATTAGCTACTGCCATAGTGGGGAAAAAGCTACAGAAAAATCTAAAGCAACCTCTGCATAACAAAAGATTTACAGTCATGGCTAGAAAAGCTTTATTTTGTTTGCAGAAGACAGAATTGGTAATTCTTTATAAAAAGTTGTATTCCTCACACTGCTTAGGAGTTTGCGAGGTTACCTCTTACAAGGAAAAACCCAGAATCCTCAATTTGGGGAGGTGGTAGATGTATAAAGTCCTGATTTTCAACTACTTTGTTTTACTATATTTGAATATGAACTGCCTGAAAGCACAGGTATAATCACATCTGGGATTTTGGTTCTAGAACATGGCTAGTACCACATGGCTACTAGCAAATGGCTAGTAATTTAAATCTGCACATATATTTTACTAATTTTTGTATTCATTTATGGCAGCACCCATATTCAAGAACTTAAATAATCATTTCCCCCTTGTCATGGACTGCCCTTTGCTTTCTTAATTTCAGGGTAGGAGTCAGCTCCCTGAAATCCTTCCATTTGACACTATCCCACCAGACTTCTAACTCCTATAAATGTGTGCAACCACCAAAATGTGTTATGTTAAAAAAAAACAAAAACACACCTTTGAAAAATATCCAGAAAAACTGAAAAAATCCCAGAATTTTCTGTAAATTTTAGTTTTCCTCCTGCCCTTACTCATGACTAAGCTTTGAGCATGCATTCTTCTTGAAGACCAAGAACATTACGTGGAAGGGAAATAAGGATCAAATCCTTTTACTAAAGAATAATAAGGGAGTTACTGCAATTCCCACAAGAAATATTTTCCTATTAAAATTGAAAGAGGGCCATCGTCTGGGCTTCCACACTGGCACTCAGGAGACCTGGATCCAATTCCCCATCCAATATATATTATTCTTTGGGATAGGAGAGATTATGGCTGTCTAGTCTACTGAACTGAAACTTTGTCAGTTAATCCAATGGTGCAGCATGTATATACTAGCTATGCCATCCTGCTTCATATTCACATGTCACCTATATGATGCAGTTGCACAGCATTTTGGGTATTAATCCCATGGTTCCTGGCATAGCTCCCTGCTACAGTGGTTTCATTGAGATTTTGAAAGGTGTTTGGTGAGCTCAGAAGAATTATGGGAGAGAATAAATTCTCAGGCTCTGAACACTCAATTATCAGTCCCTGTTCGGGACTGAAGACATCTGCCAGAACTTCTGGAAAAGCAACTGCAAGGTGGTAGAGTGGGGGCTTCATCTCTGTGCAGGAAGCAAGGTTTACAGTTGATGGATTTTTTGCTTTAATTCCTCTTCCCCTGCAGAGACATTGTCTCTGTACTGGTTTCAGAGTAACAGCCGTGTTAGTCTGTATTCGCAAAGAGAAAAGGAGTACTTGTGGCACCTTAGAGACTAACAAATTTATCTGAGCATAAGCCTTCGTGAGCTACAGCTCACTTTGGAATGCATCCGATGAAGTGAGCTGTAGCTCACGAAAGCTTATGCTCAAATAAATTTGTTAGTCTCTAAGGTGCCACAAGTACTCCTTTTCTTTTTGTCTCTGTACCATGCTTAATAAGGATTACTGTGTGGAGTGATGCTTTTATTTTTGGATCATGACTACAGGCAGCTGGGACAGAGCTGTTCTCAGCACCTAGTATGAACAGCTACGGCTGCCTAACTTCAGAAGGGGGAGACTTCTGTACCTCTGTGGTAAGTTAGTACCAACACTGCAGCACCAGGGCAAGAACAGAAAAGAGTGACTAGCTACTCTTGACAGTTATGGTTAAATTTTGTTAAGTTATGGTTACCAAGTCCACATTACACCTACTGCTACACTTAACAACAGAGATATGAACAATTAGAGAACTCTAGAACTATTCCAGAACACGTGATGGAACTCAAGTGCCCGTTCTTAGTCAGTCCAGGAGCACATCAGCCTTAGTGACAGTGAAAGTGATCAACATAGCAGTTACAAACAAGGACCAAGCAAAGTGCATGATGTGACTCTTCAACAGGGATTATTCCCAAATATTTATCTTAATTTATCTGTCCCCAGAGATTTTGAATGACCACATATGTCAATTTTAATCAGCTATTGCAAAAATGATTACCCGATGAATCAGTATCTCTCTGGGTTTGTTTAAACAAATTCTGCAAATGCATGATAATGGTGGACTCTGCCTTTGACAGATCTCCATCTTTATATCATTCTCCCAATCTCAATGACAGTTCAGCCAACTAATATAGAAATTATAAAAATCTGCCTGCTACATCTTGTATAACAGACAAAATCAAGGGTAAGGTATTCAATAAACAAGAGTGAGACAATGAAATAACCTATGCACAGCCACACAGAAAAGCTGTTGAACCTGGTGCTGTTACCTACATAGGCATCACCTGCAGTCTGTATGCTGCCACATAAGAAATGCCATGTGCACTTAATTTCAAATTGATGATGGGGAATTGGGAATGGACTAGTGAACTAAACCCTACTTTTATTAGGAGATACGCCAAATTGATGTTGGATTTCTCCTTGTGTATTAAAACTTTACCTTAATTAGTAACCTTATTCTCTTATTTTCTGTGGTGGAGGTGATTTATGGAGAAGTGCTTAGTTGTATTGACGGGTAGTTGCCAATATGAAGTTCCTTTATGTGGCTTGCATGCCACTATTAAGTAGCTTCTTATAAACAGGATTATACTTTTGTTTAGATACATAAAATGTAGCTCCTGCTTTAGAAATGATTCGTATTAGTTTTGATGAGGGAGTATATGAAGAAGCGATCTGAGGTAGTGTAATTAAATAACATGCCAGATGTTAAGTTACACACACTTTTCATACAATTTCTTTATTAAAAGCAAAAGAGAGGTCACAGGCCAGTTGCACTGGCACAACAAGGTAACATTTACAGTACAAAGAGCAAAAGTTGTCTAAGAGGCTACAATGCCTCATTTAGATTCCATGTAAAAGAGTGCAATATCTAGGGAATGGTAGTGAGCAAGCGGTAGAGCAGAAGGAAGTCCAATAGGTAATACTGTTCCGATTTAAACTGTGGAATGGGGGGAGAAAGAGAAGAGAAATAGTGTTTTTTTCTAATCTCTCTTTGAAAAACAAGCTAAATTCTGCCCACTTGTAATGCCAAAATGAAGTACTACTCTCAGAAGAGTATGTAGATGTTCAAAATATGTCACATGCTCCATTGGGCTCCTCAGGCTTGGCTCTCTCTCAATGGGATTTAGATACACTTATGGGCAGTGCAGATTAGGCATATGCCTATGCCTTAGGTCCTAGCTTTTAAAGTCAGGTGATGTCAGAATCTCATCTTAAAAAAAAAAAAAAAAAAATTAGGTTTCTTGCCCTGATGGTTTTTTCCCCTCAAGATCTTTTTCACATGATCCAAGAAACTATGGCACAAATGTCTGCTCAGATTTGCGGACAGCCTCCTGCAGAGGAAAGGGCAGCAACCCCTGTCACCAGAAAAGCAGCAGCATGGCTCCCTTTCCACAATCAAAGCAGATCATGGCCCTCTGGATGCCTTACTGGGCTCTGAAGGATTGACTCCCCCTGGGTAAGGTTTGTCTCACATTTTTGGCTAAATGGATCAGTTTGAGGCGAGAAGTTGTGGTCTCCTCCAAAGCATCATCTATTCATAGCACCAAAGTTAGCCATCACTCTCAGTAGACTGCACAGACCTTAATACAATCAGCCTTCTTTCTTATGTGCTTTGATCAACACTAAAATAGTTAACATAAAAAAAAATCTGTTGTTGGGCATCTGAATAATACCCCTTTGAGTTGATAACTCGTGTTTCAGTTTCTCTGCAAACATCACCATATTGTTTACTCCTCTGTTTATGTATTTGAAATTTCTCTCCACAACCATAAAGGGTAGAGGTGCTTTTTTTTTTTTTTTAAATAAACGAAAGATAAGATTCTGGAGAACAAGATGACAGCCTCAGACAAAAAGTGCCTGATCATCAATTTAGCTCAATCTGGTCCAATTCAAGCCCTGCCACTTCTCTCTCAAAAGTGACCTTATTTGTTTGTCCTTAAACCTATATATGCAATCTGAGCATGCTGAGGAATAGGTTTTCCTTGCTCTTCCTTTTCCTGGACCTGTGATCTGGGAGTCTTTCCTCTGGTAAGGATTCAGTCTATTTGCCTGGCACCTACTCTGGGATGTCCATACTATCGAAGCAGTCACTGAAGTGAAAAAACAAGAAATGAAAGATAAGGGACAGATTTGCTAATGCTATGTTAACACACCATGGAATAAAATAAAAGTAACAATTAGAGTTCATTTTGAATTCCAGTGCTTTCTTGCAAGCCATTTCATCCTTGGACCAGATATGATAAAGACTTATTAAAACTAACATAACCCTTTTAAGAATAAAGGTGATTAGCTATGGTCAACGAGTGCAATAATAATGAGAATGAGAGGTGCCCATAACAGTTTATTACTTAGTGCAGACAATATAGGACCTTCAAATATCTAAGGAGTGTCCTCCATCCAGGAAAAGACTGATATGCTTGCAGTGTGTTGTTTACATGGAAAACAGAGGACCAGCTTCAGGAAGGAAAAAGTTGTGTGTGCTTCTGTGGGGATGGAGGAAGATATGCATTGTCCCAAAATCCGACTGTAAGGCAAGAGACCTTGTTTTGAGAGTTTTCCCCCCAGATACAAATCGCAAGGATGGAGGAAAATAGAGGGGTAAGATTAACTTACATCTCTTCTTGATTTAGAGAAATGTATAAAACAACAGGGAATAGGCAATATTTTATCTAGTCCCATGGCCTGTATCGCTGGTGCATCATGTGGGCTCAGTCAGCTGCTCTGCATGCTGAGTAAGACTGCCCTGGCCAGCAACAGCAGCCACTGCAGTCAAAAGGGAAGGAGGTATGCAAGGGGGAGAAACATCACAGGAAGTAATGAGGAAACCAAATCAGCTGGACTACAAGGGACTTGGCAGCTAAGTGGAGAGGTATATGGGAGAAACACTACTACGGGAACCAGGAGATGTTTGCCACATCTGTCCTCAGGTGACATTATAAAAAAAAACCAACAAAAAGACCACCAACAAAAAACCTTTTGCAAACTTATAACAACGTTCATAAAAACCTAGGAAAAAACCATAAAACCTGCAGAACCAGTAAATTTTACAATTAAAGAAATTACATATCTGCTACAGAGGATACCAAGTCTCCAGAGTCCTTTATTTTCTAACTACCTCAACCATAGTCTCCAGATCCTGGGATCCCAGTGTATTTAGCATTTCCTGGTCTGTCACCACTTCTCACTTGTCTACCTAGTTCACAGAGTGGGCGTTTTCTTTCACATCCTCTCTGTCCTTCACCAACTCACTGTATGGTGCCAGAGTGATATCCAGAAGTCCACTGGGCTTGGTAGAGTCCTGAGAATTTGGCCCAGTTTGTCATTAAAAAGGTAATATTTCCTCTGAGTCAGACAGACTTCTTATTCTGGACCTGGAGATCTTCCTGAAGCACTGCTTGCTGCTCCAAGTGATGTATGTCCCCAGTCAGCTGTTTGGACACCTAGTCATACACTGAAGTACTGTGTATAGTAAAGCACAACTGGCACTAGGTCTCCCCCTCTCTGAATCGTGATAGTGCTTGGAGGTCCCAGCCCCATTGTGCCGGACAGTATACAGAAAAATCAAGAAGATGGTCACTGCTCCAAACATTTTATAATTTAAGTAGATGGCTGCCTGCACATCTGTTTCAGCCCAGCTGGCACCATGCTCATAGGAAGGCCTCCTCTAAGGTTGTGTCTGAAAGCAGCACACAAATGAGCTCAATTGTGTGCACAGTACTATTTGTACAGGTAAATGTCTTCCAGTCAATTTGATCCAGGTACAGTAGAATGCAGGAAGTAGATCTAAACAGTGACTAGTATGATGGCAAAAGGAGGAATATTTTTTCTACTAGGGCTATAATGTACATGTGGTATGTTGCAGTCATGCAAAGGTAAGAACAAGCTATCTGCCGCATCTCTCTCATGCGGACAAGGTGCATGAGTATTTCACAGTAGGAAAGGGTGTGCTTTCATAGTGGATAACGACACCTCTAGCTGATTAAAGATTGTTCCTTCAGGCTCTGAATGAGTCCTGATCAGTCTTCCTCTGCCAGAAAGATGGTAGATATCACCATGGGGATTTGAGAGAAAGTTGAGAGCTTTGAATGAGCAAAAAAGTTGGAGGATCGCAGGGACTACAAAGGTGAACAAGGACTCTCCCATCGTGAATAGAGAGGGAAGGAAGCCGTGTTGGTGGTGGTATATGAATCAGGATGCTCATGGAAGTTTGCTATGGTGTTCTACACCTCGCTCTCCATTTTACCACAGCTCTGAAATTACATTGTTGAGAAGGGCTGAACCCATTCAACTGTGTCATCTAGATAATCCTGATTTTGGAGACTGCCATTTCTCATCTCTTTTCAGCTCTAGAAAACTAACAAG
The DNA here is from genome assembly GCF_965140235.1 of Caretta caretta. Lineage (NCBI taxonomy): Eukaryota > Metazoa > Chordata > Testudines > Cheloniidae > Caretta > Caretta caretta. The sequence continues at coordinate 40,624,039 of NC_134216.1, read as the reverse complement.
ATTACAAAGCATGACCTTTAGGTGTCTTGATCTGTTGCCTTAGTCTTGATACCATTTTAATCATAGGGTAAATGATTGAATATGCCTTCATGCAACTTTAGAGAAGAAACGGCAAATCCCCCACCAAAAAAATTAATCCAATTTTTCTCTTTAGAAAAATTAAATGTGTCTTTTCTTGAACATATTTAAATTTTCTCCACTTTTGAAATGGGGAACTTTAAACTCAGTTTGAAATCATAGAAAGGAAGGCTGCTTACTGGTAAAAATATTTCTAAATGGTAAACCTTGTTTTCAAGCTCAGTACAATGAGAAGTCAATACAAATGCATAGCTATTTTTCACTCTATGCAGTATTATAAAGATTCAGCAATAACCAAATCAATAGCACTTTTGCAAAGAAATCAATACAAACTTTTTCTTCCTTGTAACCAAGTAATAACCAAACAATGGTGAATTTTCTTAATCCATCAGGAACCACCAGCAAGATCTTAGTCTTTTTCTAAACAACTAGGTAGACTCTTATTCAAATATTTAATATCTAGTTGTATAAACATGACTAAAAACTTCATTATTAATATTCTATGTCTATGGTATACTTTAGCCTACTGAAGGGAAAAGCAGGACTATCAAAAGTTGACTGTTCAGCTTCAGTTTTCATATCTGAATAATTCAGCTAAAAGGCTTTATAAAGGGATTCAAAAACTGAGGTTAGCTCACAAAAAGAAGTCAACCTGATAATGAATGATATGTGGGATGGAAAAATTAGTCTACTAAATTTTTAAAAGGATATAATCAGAAGGGAAAGATACCTTCCTATAAAAATGTTTCGTAAGCACAGGAAGTGTGTGTAGTAAAATATAAATACTGACAATATCCCTTTAAAATGAGATCAGAGAGTAACCGATACATAACTGGGATGGGAAACTAGGATAGCTCTATTTCTAAAACAAAATTCTGTATCGGTTGCTTTCTGCACCTCCCATTTAAAAAGATATTCTTAAATATTCCTATTTTACCATACACATTTTATTTACAAGAACCTCTTTACGGTCTCATGGGATTATTTTAAATCTGGAAAACTCAACACCACCTATCTTCTAATTAACATGAAATTTCAGCCTTACTTTATTTTTGAACACTAGGCTTGATGTCAGCTCATCTCTGGAAACAGCTTGCATTAATTTGACTACTGTAGTCAGAGGATGCACAAGGGCACAACACACAGGTGGGTTCAATGCTTTTTCTTCTTTTTTTAAATTAGCTACAGTATGAAGAGAATATATTTTTAAAAACTGATAGTCTAACTATGAAGTAGATAAGTGCGGGGCCTATACCTCTTGATTATGGCCCTTTTAAGAATTTTGAATATTCTACAAAGATTTGAACATGTAAGTTTGACTCTGACTTTACCTCCACACAGTCAAAGTTTTCATTAACTTTAGATGTATACTGGATGCGGAAAAGTGTTGACAGGTTACCAGCATTGTAGTACAAAAGGATCTTCAGACCCTTGTAACCGAAGGCAACTTCACTGGGGGAGGAAAAAAAAATAAAGCAATCAGGAACCCTAGACTCTACTAAACAATCATCACAGTAAACTGTAATCTGTATAAAGCTTTGAAATTCATGTCTACTTTCCAAGTTAAGTGTACAAACCTGCTCATATATAAAAAGAGAAATAGAATTGCCATATACTACATCAGAATATATACAATGAAGGTAACTCCTTACAATATTTTATCATGAATATACCACTCATATTCCTTCATCTGTCAATATGAAACAAAGAACTGAAGTGACTAGTTATCTGTGGAATTTATCATAAAGGAATAAAGACAACTCATAAAAAGAGTCTTAGACCACGCACACATCCCCGACCTTAAAGGACAATGTATACACGCGTAAAACAACCTCTATTTCAAAGGTCAAGAAGTTAGGAGACATGATACAACTATGCATTCCATTTATTTTATAAGATCTTTTAGAAATAAATTTTTAAATCAATCACTTGTAATTTAACCTTTTAATACAGACAGATACGGAGGCAGATTGCATTTACTGGGATCCTTGTTTCAGAATGTGGATTTTATATTCAGGTAGACTACTGCAAATGACACTTGCATATTTAAAAAAAATAATAATAATTTTATAGCAACCTCAAGTAGGTTCTCTTTTGGTTGATGGTTCTGATGAAACATACCAGACTTAGGACAGAACTGAAGGAAATGCAGGGAAGTCTAATATTGAAAACAGAAATGAGGTTATGTGAAAGGGAGGGAAGGAAGCGAAGAGGTTTTTGAGCCTTCTACTACCTATTCAAGGAATAGAACATACCCAGAAGATCACTGGCACAAGGTCTATGAGAATTTCTATTCATGAATAGAGAAATACACTTTGTTTCTGGAAAACAGTTCTACTTACAGTGGCACAAGTGTTACTGGATTACTTACAAACCAATATTGACAGTTTTTATTTTCCCATGTTTATTTAGGAAAAAGTGACATTTCATTCATATTTTCCCTGAAAGGTAACAGGCCTTCAAAATTGATAGCAGCAGTTTTGGAAATAATATTACTAGTGCAAGGGAATCACTTTAAATGGACAGATTGGAAAGTTCTCATAACAGCATTGAGAAGTGAGATTGTTAGTAATAAACTGAAATAGTTAATAGTTATAAAGTTGATAACTTATTATGGTTGGTTAATGTATAGAGACCATTTCAAAATCTGATCTTTTTAAGGATGCTCTTTAAGGAATCTCAGAAATTAGAAAAGAAAAATCCTTACTACATCTAGTACACCACTATGTCAATACAGGATTATTACACAATACATTTTTATTTATAATGGACAGACTGGTAATCAGTACTGTATTAAAAATAATGAGTGAAATCCTGGCCCTATTGAAGTAAATAACAAAACTCCTGCTGACTCTTTTGGGGCTAAAAATTCATCTAATGCAGAAGTTTTATTTTTAAACTGAAATATACAGACACGCATTAGGACACAGACTACGGTTTCTATATTTTGTGTAGGTATAAGTTGACATACAGTAGATTCCACTTAATAGCAGCCTAGATATTTACAACTTCTGGTTAATAGTAACATTTTGCCAGAAACCAATCCCATCCCACTGACTAATTTTAATGGGATTTGGATTATTGGCCAATTATTATGCCACTTATTAAAACAATATTTTTGGAAGAAAGGCCCAAGTTGCAGACAGGTTTGCAAGAGTGAAGCCGGGGAAGGAAGTGCTGGGACATGCCTTCCTTGTTTGCAGCCCCACTAAGCTGGCTGAAGCCGGTGCTCAGCCTGTCCCACTGTTTCTTTCTGGGGCAGCAACCTTGCAAAATCTGCCTGCACATAGGAACTGCAGAGGAGGTAAGGGACTGCAGGCTGAGAGGGGAGGCTATGGCCAGGGCAGTAGCAGCAAGGAGAGGCTACAGTCCAGATACCAGAGCTGCATGGTACCTCTCCCCATGCTCTTTGGGCTGTACCCTGCCTGGGGACTGCACCCAGGGAAGAAAGCACTGGGACTTTTCGAGCCCTGACCTCTGGAATGCAGGGAGAAGTACCATGTGGCTTCATGTCCCTCCAGAACCCTCACAGATAGCCCAGACATCTGAGCTACAGCCCCACACCCCACAGGCAGGTTTTTCAGGACTGCAGCCAGGGAAGCCAGATCCCAGTGCTTCATTCTCTGACTGCAGCCTCACAAACCTGCCTTCCACTTATCAGCAATTAACAGATAATGGGAACTTTTTCCTAGCAACCCAGCGGTAGCTAATAAGGGGAATCTACTGTATTTGAGAAAATACTCTCCTGAATTTTAACAGTCCATGTGTTAAAAGGAGGGATCTGGATTGAAACTAAAACCTAATGTGTACAGATGTGATTTAAAAAAAAAAAAGATTAAGAAACTAAAATGTAGTTAGCTAGCAGTGGTACACAAGTACCTATATGAGTTTGGCACACACTAATGTGGAAGTCACCTAATAGGATTTGGAACTGTTCTATGAACAGAATTCCCTTTGAAGTAAATGGCAATTTTGATTGCAGAATCAGACCCAGCATTCTTCAACAATCTGACAAAATTTCTACAAAAAAAAAAAGTGACTACAGTCCCAAACTGTCAGATGACCATTGAGGTATCTTTCTTACCACATGTTCATCAAGACATTTAAGTATTTTCTTGTATGATTTTAAAAAGTGATTTAAAAAAATACATTTCCTATTTTCTAAAACTAGAACAAAAATGACCTCTTCCTTCAAGTCCTATTCATTTGTCCTGACATTTGATTAGATAACTTACTCATCCCCGAACACTTGATGGCTGTACTCTGGATTAAATGTTGTGCTGTCATCTTCCAGATCCTCAGGAAAACGAACTGAAAAGAAAATGGGCATAATTTTACTGTAAGCAACAAGCAACCGTGATTTGTCAACGCAATTTTTTTTGTAATTTGTTTTAAAATACTGTAGATGCCACACCAGTTTAACACCCATTTTCTCATTGTGGTCAGACAACTTTATTTGCCGTGGTGCGCAAGAAAAATTCTAACAGTTCTGAGAATTCTTTGTGGTTCTGTTCATAATTTAAAAATATCTACAGGCAGGGTGGATAAAAAAAATCAATGATTTAAAAAAAAAACTGGATTTTTTTCAATCGGATTTTTTAATTTAAATTGGATTATTTTGGTAAAATGCTTTTTGAGGACAAACCTATCTAAAAATAGTTTTAATTAAAATATCTTTGAGCTATAATGTATCTCATCATGGAATAGGGATTATAAATTTTAATTCAATAGTATGAGACAATATATTCATGTAACGGTTGAGATAAGTTTTGTAAATGAGTTCCAATAGTTCATGGATTAAGGACCCAATCTTATGGAGTTCCAGGGGCTTCTGTATAGATTATTTAGGGTAATCTTGCTATCTACTCAATGGGACTCAGTGCTCAATCTAGAAGATACCATCAGAGATGCTTAGTTTTGCAGTTATCACACTGTGGATTTGGGGCTCCAGAAATAGACAGACAAAAAAATAAAGTAGAGAGGTTAGAAATAACAGACCTCAACCCTATTGTCCCCCCACAAATTTGTGTACACAGTCAATCCCTTACCTCTCTCTAAAAGTGCGAAGTTTCAAAAAGTTCAGTGAATAGAAGATTGCTGGGAATGGAATAGATCCGGAGAAGTCCGGAGATAAATGTGAAAAGGGAGGGACAGGCAATAGAAACAAAAATTAAACTGAGCAGCATATTCCAGAAGTGTTGAGGTCTTTCTGAGTGTAGTCTTCACTGATTTGAGATCTACCATACCGTTCTCTCACTAGAAGGGAAAACATATAATGGCAGCAGGCCATAAGAGACCCAGTTTGGGAATATTTTAACAAAGTTCCTCTACCTGTGGGTAAGACAGGCATACGTGCAAAATGCAAACACTGCAACAAAGAAATGCAAGGCCTGGTCGCCCACATGAAACAAATGTCATGAGAAGTGTTCCTTCTCAGGAGGAAGCTGTGTTGAAGATGATGAAAGGAACATGTCTGAACATACAGGATCTTCAGGTTGGTAAACTTTTTTATTTCATACTTCTTTCTTAAGGACTGGCAGTCTTTCTTCTGGACTATTTTTGAATTCTCACGTTTGAGCAAAAAAATATAGTTGTTACTCTATGGTACTATCATTTTAGATGCAGTTGTGATACAAAATAAATAGCTGAAATAGACATATCTTCCTTTTACAATTTCACCTTTGAAGTAGTACAGAGTGTCAGTGAATGCAATGAGTAATACTAAATGAGCAGTATAGTTATTATCACCAAATAACTGCATTGACTTATTTTGTTTAGGAGAATCCATCCTCAACAAACAGGATTCTGAAGACTATCCACCTTCAAGATCACCATCATTTTCTATAGTTTCAGAGTTATCTCCAATTATAGTGTTTCAGTCACATCATGTATGTCACATAGCCACAGTATATATCACCTGTGGCAAAAAGGAAAAAAAAAAATGTCCATCATCCAGAAACAACCATAGATAAGTTTGTGATAAGAACCAGCAGATTGCCCAGTTTGTTTATGCAACAAACTCTCCTTTCTGTATGACAGAGAACCTACACGTCATTAACATGGTTCAGTCATTAAGACCAGGATACAGTCCACACAACAGAGCAGATGGCGCAGGCAAATTGCTGGATAATGTGTATGAAAAAGAAATTGAGCAGTGTACAAAAGGTCTAGAGGGTGAAATTGTTAACCTGAGTCTTGATGGGTGGAGCAACGTCCACAATGATCCTGTTGTACGTACTTGTGTGGCAACAGAAGAAGGGAATGTCATCTTCCTTACAGAAACAATTGATACATCAGGAAATGCAGACAGACAGCAGAATACTTACAAGTAGCAGCAGTAAAAGCTATAACAAACTGTGGGGAAAAAAAAAGATTTAAATGTCTAGTACACAGCTTGGTCACAGACAATGCTGAAAACGTATCCAACATGAGAAGAAATTTAGAAGAGAGTCCCAAGCTAACATATAGTTGCAGTGCTCACTTGATGCCCCTCCTAGCCAAAGACTTCAGTGTTCCAGAAATAAAGGCTAATGTTGTTGAAATTGCAAAATAATTCCAAAATAACCACTTTGCAGCAGCTGCTCTGAAAAAAGTGGGAGGAACCAAGCTAACTCTCCCACAAGACATGCAAAACTCAGTAGTGTTTTCAGCACTATATCAAGAACTGGCCTAATCTGATGACAGTTTGTGAAGAAAATCATGACAAAATAGATGGCACTGTCTCAGGCAAAGTTCTCAACATTGGTCTTCAGAGAAACGTTGAACACATCCTGAGTAACCTGAAGCCTATTTCTGTAGCCTTGAACAAAACGCAGGGAAATTGCTGATGGTGTTGAAATTTGGAAGGAACTGAGTGAGATCTTAAAAAGAGAAATATGCAATGACAGAGTTAAATTACAAGCATTAAACAAACGAATGGGACAAGCACTATCTCTAGCTCATTTTCTTGCAAATATTCTCAATACTCGATACCAGGGTCAAACCTTAACTGCTGAAGAAGAGGAGTTGGCGGCTCTGACATGGACATCCAGTAATCATCCCTCCATAATGCCAACTACAATAAACTTCAGAGCTGAGGGTGAACCATTCAAGACATATATGTTTGCTGATGATGTTTTAAAGAAAGTCACACCAGAGACCTAGTGGAAGTACTTAAGCACTTGGATTCGGAGACTGCTGAAGTGATAATCTCACTTTTAACAGCAGTAGCTTCTTCTGCCAGTATAGAAAGAATATTCATTCCAAACTGAAAAATTGTTTGGGACCTGAAAAAGCAGGAAAGCTTGTTTTTCTTTTCCAGATTACGAACAAACAGGAAAATGAAGGTGAAGACAACTGAGTTAACTGCAGAAGCCAGTATTTTAAGTTTCTCATGTTGACCTGGCTGACAAAGCCAATTTTTTTTTTTTAATATTTCATTTAACTATTTTAGTTAAACAATTTTAACAAAAACAAATCTGATTTTAAAAAACCTGAATGTTTAACTAAATTCAAAATCATATGCTTGTTTTGTTAAAATATTATATGTTTTAAGTGTCTGTCTGGTGATGTTCTTATCCAAATACAGCATGGCAAGATTATCCTCCAAATTATTACTGATTAACCTGTTGAATTAGAGATGGTTCACCTCCCAATGACTTCATAAATATCTGCTTCAATTACCTTTGGTAAATGAAATAACCAAACAATGATTCATTTTCTGACATAGCTGTAAAACTAATCTGAAAAGTTTTCAAAATAAATCACTTAAAAATGTATAGTGTGTACCTTCTAAAAATGAAACTTACATCTGAGTTGTGAAGAATATGTATTAACGTTATAACAACCAACAAGAATGCACTTTTATCTAGAAATCTTCCTGACTAGCGATTTAAATCAAATCCACCCTGTCTACAGGCAAGCTGTAACACCATTAAAGCTGGAAAGAAGAAGTTAGTTTACACAACCATTTGTTTGTAGTATATTTTCATAAGGGCAATATTCAGAAGATTTTTTCATCTAGTGGTAGTTCTAGAATGCTAGTAAACCTTGCTAATGCTACACTAACAATTTCCCAGGAGGCCTGTTATTCACTGATTTCCTACCCCGCAACAATTAGCAAGCAAAGACAATACAAAACAAGGACACCACATTAAAACATGAACAATGCACATTTCGTATCATTTGTAGTTTAGTTGTATTTATGCTTCATACTGTCCATGAGAAAAGAAATCTTTGCACTGTGAATCTTCACTACATCTGCTTTTACATTTTTATTAAGAGCAGCACAATCACTGCTTTGCATAGATAAGTTTTGCAGGTCACCAATGTTCTGTAGTACCCAAGTACACACAATCAAAATTATACCTCTAGGTTTTTACTGTACTTTCAGGACATATGGTTAAGTGACAAAGTTTCATTTTCATCCGTTAATAGTGTTATGCATTCAAAATAAATCTGTTATTTAAAATGTTTAACAAATTGAGATCTCTACTGAGAAATTGATATATTTTCAAACTTATGTATGTAATCATTAAAATAGAACATCACTGTGGTCACTATATAAAATTACAGACGGGGGCAATCCCATAGAAGCCAAATCAATCTACCGATCTCTTTGCACATATAAGCATATATGTAACATTGCTCCCCCACTCTGTCAGTCTTCTCTGTACTTGTGAATAAGCAAAGTATACAGTCAGTTGCAGGTGATTCAAATAATGCAGCAAGGAGTAGAGAGATCTTGTTATGTGCTAGGTCTAATGCTTCTATCACTTAATGACATGAAAACCAGAACACACATGTAAGCAAAAAAATTGCACCAGTCCTGAGACTATTTTAACTGATTATACTGACTTTGTTAATCTCAATAAACAGGTTACTTATTTATTTTTCAGCAATATAAAAATGTTCACCATAGATGCATCTACACAAATGCAATAGCTTACTAAAGCTGTGTTTTATTCACACTGTGGAGTAATTGCAGTTACTCTATAGTTAAGGTTACAACAGTGTTTCCACCATAAGCCTGCTTCGCCTTAATATCAGTAGGCGAAGTCTAAGGTTGAGGTAGAATTTTTCTGGAAAATTGTGAATGATTAGGATAAGGGGCTTCTGATTTTCAACACCTCAAAAACAATAGTCTTTTCAGAGTTCTAGAAGTCAACACATTTTGCATCACTTTACTGCCCCCTTTTTAGACATTTAACAATATCTTCTATGATGGAAAAACATGTAATAGGGCATAATGTGAAAAGCTAGTAATTGCAGAAATCATTGTAAAAATAAGTTTATATCCAGTGTGTTAAAATATATACTTGTACAGTAAAATATGATAAAGATGTAACTGACGGGAAAAAAAATAAGTTCTTGCCTCATCCAATTTCGGATTCCTGTGACTTCCATGGAAGTTCTTTCCTACATTTCTGAAAACTCTACAAGTATCTACTACACTCACATTAAAAAAAATAAAAATCAGTTAAATGAAGTTTTGTAAAAGTATAAAGTGTGCAGTGGTCAATATATGCATTACAACGGCAGTTTGCCTATACCTTTAATTAAGGGGAGGCCATTCAAGACATTATAAATTGTATATTTGATTGGTGTATGATAATGAATACACGTTTAGTGTTTACACATGTATGCAATGTTGCAGAGTTAAGCTTGTTATTGGAACCTTCATTTTTGCATTTCCTGCCTGCTGTCAAATATATAACTTTACAGCTGCTTAATGCATCTTTCTACATTTAAAATGCGAAAACTAAGGTGTAAACAAAGAAGGAAGAAATGCAAACGAGGAGTTTCCAGATAGAGAAAGCAGTCCCCGCACCTACAATAGCAAAAAGGGACAGAAAGGCAACCATTGCTAGATTCAGAAAGCAAATACGCAGAACTTGCCTGAGGCAAGCCCATGAAGAGTTTTAATAAGACAAAGCACTTTTGAAATGAGTGAGGGTCCATAAAAGGTGATGTACTCCTACTTCTTTGTACACATGCAGGAAAAACAAACTACATTTTCGAGGAGGAGGGAGACGCTGCAAAGACATGCAAGGAATAGAAGTGGTTGATCCTTAGGATCCTCTTCAGTCTCAAGTTGGAAGAGGAGAATAAAACAGAAAAGGAAGACTAGAATATGGAGATATTAATTAATTTTAGGGGGACGATTTGAGATTTTTTCATATTAATGTAATAGCTCATTTAATTGGTAGCCAAAATTCAAATACACCCCATTATTTCCATCCCTTTTGAAAAATGTAAGAGGAAATGACAGATTGTCTCAAAACACAAAAGTGAAAATTAAATCCCTGTAAAACATGATATTTTCAAGAAAGTATATGTAAAACAATATTTTTTTAATCTGAGGAAAATGGTTTTACAAATCCAATATTTAAAGCTTTAAACTACTTCAATTAGAACAAAATTTTGGCTTACAAGTTTTTAACTTGAGTTCATATTATGAATTCAATTTTAATTATAGATGAAATCAGCTTATTAAATGCTCATCTTCTCCAAAAGAGAGAGAGAATGAATGTTTCTTTATTGTTTAATTTTTCTACTTTAGAGTAAGCGTTCTCTTTTCTTTCCCACTAACCTGGAGTATTACACATACTCTTGGTCTTCAAAGCAATACTCTCCTACCCTGAAAGTCAAACACTAGTTTGATATTAGCTCTCTTTCAGTATTCTGAAGATTGCTGTTGCTCCTCTTCCAAACTTAGGCCCCCCTCTTAGTACCTTTCAACTGTGCAATTCGGTCATATCAGAGGAGCACTTACTCGCAGGTGGAAAAATTTAAAGTTACAAAGATATGGTTTATTCTTCTCCTATTGCAAAACTTTTATTGACACTGATAGGCTTGTTCAAGTTAAATTATGTTGCATCCACATCCAGCAGAGTTCTAAAGTTCTTTTTTGCATTTTAGATGTTGTTTAGGTAAATTCACTATGGTGAAACCCAGAATTGCAGATATTTTCATTCAGATTTCCCCTCCCCCACAAAAGTTCTCATTAAAAACTCTTAAACCATCGAGAAAGTCAATGAAAATGAGAGAGACTATTTATGGAGTATTTTCTTTCAGACCACAACCAGGATTTCATACTATTTTACTAAGTAGCAAGAATGCAAGATCCCTTTTCTGGAAAAAGTAATTTAAAGAATTAATGGATAGTACAAAATTAATGCATAATTGGATATTTGATACTGTGCAACTGAAAAAATACACAGTTGAGTAATACTAATTTTTTCACTAAATCCACTGAGAGGTCAAAGGTACCCTCAAGAGAGCTGAATACCAAAGACATGGAAGGAAAGGAAGAACTAGAAGAACAGAACTGCTGTGTCCTTTCCCTCCCAGTATTATCAGCATGTACTGAATGCCACATAAAAATAAGGGATGGGGCAATTTCAGCATATCACTAATTTTAATGTAGGTTTACTGAAGTGCCGAAACCAACTAAAGGATCATTCAACACACATTATGGGGAGGTGGGACTCACTTTATTTGCATGAGTCCTTCAATGACTATTTCTATACTGGTGTACTTTATCTCCACTGAGCCAAGGGAACTAGACATTGTTAAACTACACTTATATTTACACTTCATGCAGTGTATGGTAAATAGAAGAAAGTGAACAAACTTTTACTGGACAAACTTTAAATATCAAGCAATGGTTCTAAAATACTTGGTAACATACTGCAGTATCAAATGCAAAGACTTGAAAACAAATTACCTAATTTCAGTTGAATTGCTTCATTTGTATTACACTTGAACTCAGCCAACTTCTTCTCCATAGCACTGAGCCCTGGGAAAAAAAGTTTATGCAAATCATTATTTAAACTACATACTGCCACAATCCAAGGGAACATGTTTAAAACAATAAGGTTCTCATTTAAACTTTACAGAAGTAAAGAAATAAATACACATCAAAAACACTTCAATTTGTCTCTTTTCATATGTGGGTTCTCATTTTCAAACAGGACCCTTTAGAGATGTAACTAAATGTTATGTAAATCTACAATATATAGAGAGTAATTACACACAGAATTACTCTGTGCATCAGAGTGGCAAGAACCATTTAGAGGGTACAGAAATACCCTAGTTCATATTTTTTGAATAAGGGGCTACCATTTTTTACAATTAAAAAATACAGTCCTCTTAGTAATGCAAACAAGTCAGCTAAAATATTTCTGGTTTTGGGGGTTTGTTTGTTTGTTTTTAAACAATAAAGAGAACTGACATTTTGTAAAAATTAAAAAAAAAAAATTCCTGGCAAAGAACTTGTATGTTAAATTTCATCCAGTAGTAAATATGCTACTGGCTGAAATTTAAAATACTGTACAAGTTCTTTGCCAAGAATTATTTTTCCAAAATGTTGTCAAGTTCATTTTGGAACACTGATGTTACAAATAGAAATATTGTGAAGATTTATCTGACAAGAGTTGCATCAGCAGATACCGAAAAGTATGAAACTTCACATTAAACAGGAACTATTAGCAGCTATGCATTATTTTTTGTTACATTTGTTTTTTATTTAAAAGTTGAGCCGCTAAGGAAGAAAAAATATTTATATTATGTAGCACTAGAAGCTCCAACCAGGATTGGGGCCTGATTATGCCAGGTGCTAAACAAGTACATATGAAAATATGGTCCATGATTCTTCAGGTTGTCTGAGAAAGCACAGGTTTCTTCCTCCTTATTTTTTGCTTTAGTAATTCAGGTCTAGTCTGCATTATTTTTCCAGGAAGACTAGAAGTTAACATAAGTACCAAAAATGTGACACTTAAGCAACAGAGTGGTGAGATTTTTAATCAGACTGTTTAAAGATGTATTTTGTTGTACTGTTAACACCTTTTTAAACTCAACTGTCTTATAAACCTGCAAGGAAAGATGCATGTTAAATATTCAGATGAGTTTGTTTTTTAAGTTGCTGGTGTTCCTTTAATAAAATTACATCCTTTGTACCTAGCAACACCTGTATTCTTACATCAGTTTTTGGACAGTTTACATGTACTTGTATTAATTAGGCCTGGTCTACACTTAAAATTTAGGTTGACATAGCCAAGTCACTTAGGAGGTAAAAATCCACACTCCTCGGCGAGGGAGCTATGCTGACATACCCTGCCACCATGCACTGAAAAATGTGTCTGTTGGACAAATAGTAGTTAAAAGCTGTGTGGCCTCCATTCTTTACGTAAGCACAAAAGCCTCATACAGAGAATAGCTAAACCAACAGTTTTTAAAAGTACTATACTGTAGTAGAAGTGGTTTCATATGCTAATTTACACCAGCTGTATATACTTATTTAAATGCACATAACCACGAATCAAGAAATATCAGACATGGCTTCGTGGCATGATGTTGAATCAATACTTTCCTGTAGGTTCCTTTGTATTTCTCTCAAGTTTCAGTTTCAGACTGGATTTGATGCATTTTATGAAATAGGAGTACGACAATAGTAAAAGAATACTGAAGCACTGACATGGATCTTATTTTATATAAATAGATCAGTAACTGCATAAGCCAAAAATCTTGAAAATTTAGTTAGTAATCAACAATTATTTGAAACAAAAGACCAAAACGTGAAAGGCGTGTGCCCTGGGGAGAGAGAACTACGCCACTAAGGGGGACTTCTCATGGACTATTGATTACACCAAAGGCTTAAAAAGTGTGTTTTAGCACCTGGGCTTTATTACACTGGGAAGCAGTCACTCAAAGAGATTGGAAGTAGGGTGGGTAACCAGTTGAATATGACAGGTTTCAGAGTAGCAGCCGTGTTAGTCTGTATTTGCAAAAAGAAAAGGAGTACTAGTGGCACCTTAGAGACTAACAAATTTATTTGAGCATAAGCTTTTGTGAACTACAGCTCACTTCATCCACTATATTTTCCACTGAATGCATCCGATGAAGTGAGCTGTAGCTCACGAGAGCTAATGCTCAAAAAAATTTGTTAGTCTCTAAGGTGCCACTAGTATGCCTTTTCTTCAGTTGAATATGAGCTCTCAGTACAATGCTGTGGCCAAAAGGGCTAATGTGATCCTTGAATACATGGACAAGGGAATCTTGAGTAGGAGCAAGAGGTTATTTTACCTCTGTATTTGGTACTGGTGCAACCACTGCTAGAATACTGTGTCCATTTCTGGTGTCCACAAGTCAAGAAGGTTGATAAACTGGAGAGGGTTCAGAGAAGAGCCAACAGATTAAAGCAGAAGTGCTCAAACTATGGGTCGGGACCCCAAAGTGGGTTGCAACCCCATTTTAATGGGGTCGCCACCAGGCTGACTTAAGACTTGCTGGGGTCCAGGACCAAAGCCAAAGCCCAAGGGTAGTGGGGCTAAGGTTACAAGCCCTCTACCTGGGGCTGGAGCCCTTGGGCTTGGGCCCCCTGGCCTGGGCAGTGGGTTTTGGACCCCACCCGGGGCAGCGGGGCTTGGGCGGGCTCAGGCTTCAGTTCCCCCTCCTGGGGCCCTGTAGTAATTTTTGTTGTCAGAAGATGGTGGTGGTGCAATGAAGTTTGAGAACCCCTGGATTAAAGGATTACGCGACATGTTTTATAGTGACAGACTCAAGGAGCTCAGTCTATTTAGCTAAACAAAGAGAAAACGGAGGGGTGACTTGATTACAATTTGTAAGTACCTACAGGAACAAATATTTGATGATGGGCTCTTCAATTTCACAGAGAAGGGTATAACATGATCTGATGGGTGGAAGCCGAAGATAGATAAATTCAGACTGGAAATAAGAAGTTAAGTTTTATCACTGAAGGTACTTAATCACTGGAACAATTTACCAAGGGTCATGGTGGAATCTCCATCACTGGCAATTTTAAAATCAAGATTGGATATTTTTCTGAAAGCTATGCTCTAGGAATTATTTGGAGGAAGTACTATGGCCTGTGTTACACAGGAGGTCAGACTACATGATCGCAGTGGTCCCTTCTGGCATTGGAATCTATGACTTCAGTAACTCTGCCAGAGGTTATGGGTCTATTACAGGAGCAGGTGGGTGAGGTTATTTAGCCTGCAACGTGTAGGTAGTCAGATTAGATCAGTGGTCCTCAACCTGTGGCCCAATCAGCACATAGCTGCAGTCCACGTGACATCCTCAGGGCCATACAGGTAGCTTTGGATATGGCCAACAATGGTAAATAGGTTGAGAACCACTGGACTAGATGATCATGGTGGTCTCTTCTGGCCATAAAGGCTATGAGTTATATATTTCAGAACCTAATGCTGTTGTTATGAGATAGTGGGTGGCTTTTCTTCCTCCTAGTTTTTAAGTCTGTGCATCACATTGCACTAGTGTTAATAAAATGACCCAATATTATAGAGACAGAGGATATGAACCTCTCCAGGGTGGACTGATTTAAAATCACCAATTTTAATCAAAATTTCATCTTTTTCTGCATTTGTACTATTTTGAGGAAAAATAATTCAAGATGTCAATTTTCATTGGTTTATAATCATTAATACATAATATAGCCTCTACACTAAACCTGGTGCTGCTTTTCACTAGCCCGGAGGATACACTCTACTACAAAACTTACATACATTTTTCAGATTCTTAATGTTTACATTTTTATTGTGTGAGCAAATGAGGAGTTTCTTATCTATTTGATTTTTTGTTTTTCCACTTATGATTTGTGTCAAGCTAAATTTGGATGGAAACTATAATTAAAAATGCACAAAAACATATTCAAGTTTTTTTATTAGTTCAGTAGAGCTACCTTAAATGTGCTGAATACATAAGAAATAAATTTATCAAACCTTGCCTTTAAACTAATATATTAAACAAAGGCAGTATTGTCTGTACTTAGTGAACTGAACTGATCTGTGGTCTCCATGATCTTCAATATTTTAGAACAAGTCAGTCTCAGTCTCTCACACCTCATTTTTATTTAGACTGAAAGAAGAAAATTGCTGTTTTTTCGACTCCCAATCAACGTCTCAATGTTGCATGGACTACTCATTCAGCTGAACAAACAGAAATGAAGAAAATATTCTCTCCACACCTGGAGAAGAGGCTATTGCTGTCCAGAGCAGGTTTAACACTTCACAAACTGTTTCCAGGTGGTTAGCTATTGACTTCCACCAGTTCAGTGGCTTTACTTTCTTTACAACTTCAGAAGCAAACGTACTGCTTGAATATGATTTTTTTAAATTTAAATTATTTTAATAGATTGTACTAAGTTTAGGCATAAGCTGTCAATTTCAAATTTAATTTTAAATAGTTTTTTTTAAATGTACTTATTGTAAATTTAAAAAATCAAAAATAAATCAGTTTAAGTTACTATTTTTCTCCACTCCACCTAACAGGAGCAAATCTACACACACTAATCTCAGTCAATAGGGCACGGACAAAGATGCCCACTCCCACTGAAACGTGTTGAAAAAGTTGAGAGAAGGTAACACACAGGAGAGAAGCTATTGGACAAAAGGATGAGGAGAGAGGTGCTGGTAGGCTAAACAATTAACAAAAACAATTTAAGTGATTAAAAAAGCTTCTCCATCTCAATAAATCAGGGTTTTACTACCTTGCACTTTGAAAAACTAGTAGGGCTATGATATCACGTTGTTCAAAGAGTCCTAAGACAGACCAGCCCTTAATTTCTAATGTAAAGTACAAGCTGACACATTTGAAAAAAGGTGTCATGCATTCAGAAAAATCATGAAGAAAAAAGGGCACAAGTGCAATTGTTTTTCTTTTGCAAGTCACCACTAACCTTGAACTGAGTAGTTTACCGATAGAACTTCAGAAAAGTCTGCCTAACTCTCAAAGCATTCAATAATGTGCAAAAAATAATTCCCAAACATTAGTTAACTTCTGATATCTAGTTACCTATGCATCTCACACATTTCTAGTGCACCCATCATAGTATCTAGTCAAATGCACTTGACTTTATATAGGACAATGGACTAAAACAAAGGAAGTTTCTAAACCACATTATTTACAGGCCACAGCTTTACAAAATTTAAAAAGTAAATTTTTGAAGTTTTTTATAAATCATAAATCAGCTGAAGTTTGCACAAAAGATTTTGCAGTTTAATTCGTTTCTGGGGATCCATAAAATTAGCATAAGCATGTTCAAAGGAGAGTTGGTACTTAAAGGAAAAATTTGCTACTATCCTATCCAGACCATCTGTAAAGTTGTTTTTTATTGACTTAAACAGGCTGCTGTGTATTTAAGAATTGGGCAGACACCTGAAACTGGACATAGCTCACAGGTGCGAATGTATCCTTGGCCGGGACCTATAGAGCAGAGCCACTGCGGAGTCATGTTCCCTTGTTCTTCCCCAGAAGCAGGGTGCAGACACCCCGTGAAGAGTCTCATCGGCTCGTAATGAGAAAAGGAGGACTTGTGGCACCTTAGAGACTAACCAATTTATTTGAGCATAAGCTTTCGTGAGCTACAGCTCACTTCATCGGATCCGTAGCTGTAGCTCACGAAAGCTTATGATGCATCCGATGAAGTGAGCTGTGGCTCACGAAAGCTCATGCTCAAATAAATTGGTTAGTCTCTAAAGTGCCACAAATACTCCTCTTCTTTTTGCGAATACAGACTAACACGGCTGTGGCTCGTAATGAGAGAGTCTTCTGGGCTCTGCTTCGCGGTAAGCGCGTCCCTTCCCACGCCTCCTTACCACACTGCGACCCGGATCCCCTCGGAGCGGCCAAGCCAGGCCGGGTCGCAGCGAGGGGAAGAGACAGGAGCAGCAGGACACAAGGAGCCGCTTTCCGGGAGACCCAAGCTCCGAGGGACGGGGCAGGCGGCGTGACAGGCACTAGGCACCGCACCCCGGGGACTGGCAAACACGCCGTTGGCAGCTCCCCCAAACAGCGGGGTGAGGGCGGACGGCGGGAGCTGCCGGTCCCCCCCTTCCCCGCGGGGAGCAGGAAGCCCCTCCACAGCCGCAAGCAGCGGCACCGGGGAGGCCCCTATACTCCTGGGCCGCAGGACAGGCCGAGGGAAAGCCGGGGTCCCTCCCTGCACCGCGCTCGGCGAAGCCGCGACAGAGCCTAGGGCCACAGCTCGCTTCCGCCGCCACAACTTACCCGCCATTTGGGAGCAGCGGCAGCAGCCAAGTCACCCGGACACAGACCGAATCAACCCGCGCGCCCACACACCGGACGTGAGCACATAGCCACGCGCTTCCGCTCGCCGACAGCTACGGTGCGCAAAGGAGGGAAGGAAACAGGTGGCTACAGATAGTGCGCATGCTCTGTACACTCCAGTGGCATGGTAACGAACTGTCCCTTGTTATTGGAGACGCTGTGTTTTTTACAGAGTTAGTGGCTCATTTGCATAAGCCCGCCTCCCTCTAGTCTCCATCTTCCCCCTCCTCCCCCAGATTCAAGTCCTCCAGCTCCCTGCCAGCCCAGGGCCTGTTGCCTAATCCCTGTGGCTTGGCCTGCTCCCAGCTCCTGGCTCTCTTGGTCCCTGTGGCTTCAGCTCCATGCTAGGGGCCGCTCATGTAGAGAAGGGCTGCCAGCTGTCTAATGGCACAAACCCAAACACCCCTGCCCCGAGGCCACGCCCCTTCACCGCCCCCTCTCTGACGTCCCGCCCCCATTCTCTCCATCCTTCCTCCTTCTGCAGCATGCTCTCGCCCATCCTCACTGGGCTGGGGGTTGGAGTGTGGGAGGGGGTGCAGGCTCTGGGCTGGGGTGTAGGAGGCAGTGCAGGCTCAGGGAGGGAGTTTGGGCATGGGAGGGGGCTCAGGGCTGGGGTAGAGGGATGGGGTGTGGGAAGGGGAATGGGGTGCAGGCTCTGCCCAGTTGGTGCTTACCTTGGACAGCTCCCGGAAGCGACCAGCATGTCTGGCTTCTAGGCTCGGGGTGACCAGGCAGCTCTGCGTGCTGCCCCTGCCAGCAGGTACTGCCCCCCGCAGCTCCCATTATCTCTGGTGACTGGCCAATGGGAGCTGCAGAGTCACTGCTCCAGATGGGGGCAGTGCGCAGAGACCCTTGGCTGCCCCTGTGCCTAGGAGCCAGAGGGATGTGCCGGTCACTTCCGGGAACCTGCCTTACACCCACCGCGCTATCGACTGGACTTTTAGCGGCCTATTAAAATCTCCCGAATTGGTTTCAGTAGCCACTGGGAGATTGATTCCGATTCCAGGAGACTCCTGGACAATCTGGGAGGGTTGGCAGCCCTAATGTACAGTGCTCAGCCCTATACAGCCCTGGTTTTGGCTGGAGATGCTGTAGTACAGATATGGTGTCTAGCTGGTTCTGCCTCTTTGTGCCTGTCACTCCCTCAGGCTGTCTCCACACTTACACCAACATCCTAGTGTGTTTTCTTCCTCTCTCGGTAGTCTTCTCCAAACATGGTTCTCTCAATTCCCATTCTCTCCACCCTATGCCCTCTGATTTGGAACCTCTTTTTGATGCTCTTTGTTTTCTCCTTTCCTCTTTCTTATTGTGGACACCAGACTCCCCTTCCAATACCTTCTATTCCTAACAGTTTCACACCCTTCCACTAAGGCTGTTTTTCTAGGCTGCTTATTCACTACCTTCTGTTCCCGTTCTGTCACTGCTGAGACATTCGTGAAATACACTACCTCTATTTAAAGAAATATTTTTTAAAAAGTTATGGCACAGTTTTTCTATTATTTAATATTTCTATATTCAAAACCTGCATATTCAGGTGAAAAAAAATTACTTAACAGATATGCCATGGTCACAGTGTTAGTTACACCTCTGCCCCCTTCCTGGTCTTTGAATGTACCCCCTCAGATGTTAGGTTTCATGCCTTTACCTATCCTGGGGTGGATTTGCATAGTTTTCCCACTCCTACACTGGATCTTGGGCTACACAGTGTCCTGTGCACAACTCCTCACATGGAACAGACATCTCTTATATGTGTTTCCACCAATTCTTACCCTGAGGTCTGACTGAGTTCGGGCACCTATAGTCTTCGTTTCAGGAGTGTATGACCAGTGGTACACATTGATCAGGCAAGTCTTCTTAAAATCAAAGTACTGTTTATTTTAGCAAAAGGAATAGAGCTTTTAGGGGAAGAAAAAGGATTTTTAATATAAAAAAAGTATTCGTGCATCTATTCTTAACTAAAGTCTTATCACCCTCTGATGGTAACCTAGTCAGGCCTAACTTCTTCAGGCACCTTCAGCAGCGTGTTGTGTGTCTCAGTCAGGTTCCTCTGAACAAGTTTCCCTCTCCTCAGAGACTGTCCTGTCTCATACTGCCAGAGTTCTTCTGTGTTCATGGACCTATCCTGGCTAAAACCAGTTTTGTAGGTTGGCTGGAAAGGAGGCAAAACTCAAGCTAACAGTTCTTCAAATAGTGACCCTATAGGTGCATGTCCCTGTGCTTCAGATTGGAGATTTTTGGTAGTAGTATCCATTTGGCCTGCATGTGCACTCTCCCCATCTCACGCTGTGCTCTGTTGCTAAATAGTGTTTTGCGGGCAAACCGTCCTCAGTTCCTTCTCAACTACCCTTGGCCTGAGACTGAGCCTTAGCAAGCCCATTGATAGAGATTCTTCTTAATAATTTTTTTCCTTAGTAGTAATACAACTTCAGTTAGTTAATGTTAGTGTTAATAATTTCTTTTTTTAATTTCATTCATATATATTATTATTTTGCTTATAGTATAAATTATATTTCCCTAGTTCTTCCCATTCAGAAAGTGAGCCCTAAAAAGGGTATGCGCAGCTCTCCCCAAGTTTAAACATTGTCTCTTCTGTTGGGAAGCCATTCCTGTCAGCAACGGCAATTCCTGCTGCATTCGCTGCCTCAGAGACGGACACCTGCCTCAGAAGTACATGTTTTGTCTCAAATTAAAGGCAAGAACAGAAAGAGTCATGAGCTGAAATTAAGACTACTCATGATGGAAATTCAGTCTGACCTGCCTCTGACCCCAGAGCCCGGGACCCCCCTTTTGACAGCAGTCGCCATTGAGACCGATCCCGTCAACATCGTCCATTCAACACTCTCCAGTGGCTTCATAGAGGAAATCCTTAGACTTCTCTCAGAAAGTCTCAAAGAAGTGGGCCACAAGTTCCCCAAGCAGGAAATCGGCCAAGAGAAAGAGGTCTTAGGCATGGTCGATAACTTCAGTACCGACTGACACACAATTAGGTACTTATGAAGCTGCAGAATCCTCCGGTACCGATACCACCAGTAAGCCCAAAGACCCTATGAGGGCAGGCTCAGGCAGAATAGTCCCATCAGTGGAAAGGTGCAGCAAAGAAAGATGCAGCTCCTCTAAAAACAGCACTGATGGAGGCTTATAGACAATCAGTGCCAAGTACATCAGCACCGTAAAAGACTACGACGATGCCTGTTGGCCATTCCTCGGAGTGCAGAGGGCCTCCAGTACAGATGGCTATCTCCATTTCAATGGCACTCTTATGACCTCAATGACACTGATGGCTATTCCAGTACTGCAGGAATTTCAGTTCCCCAAAGACTTGATGGTCTCGGAGATGACTGAATCACCATTACCAGACACCGACATAACTGAGGTACGGATTACACGTGGTACCAGGACAGTCTATTCCACCATCCATGACTGCTTCACCCTGATCCGACAACGACAATGATGGGGATGACTTATATTGATTGTCAATCCAGAGCTCTACATTGCAACACCAGGGAGCTAGCCAGGTGGAAACTCATGTTCCTTCAATCTACTGCCAGAGTAGAAGAGACAGTTGGTATGGACACCCTTGGGTGCCCCTGTCCATGCCATTTCCACAACCTCAGTGGCCACCTGGGTGGCATATAGACAACAATTTTCAAGAAACTCTAGCATCATTCAGAGAGAGAGAGAGAAAGATGATCTACATCATTCTCAATAGCCAGACCTCCTGATCCTCAAGAGGAGAGCTTTGAGGAACAGGAGGAGAGACTAGACAAGGAAGCCACTCTGGTGACCAGCATTTCCTCATCATCTCCTGACAAGGCAGCCATGTCTCCTCTGCCAACAAAAGCAGATGACTTCAAGCAGTTTCAAGACCTCTTTAAGAGGGTAGTGGATTCCCTTCAAATCCCACTCAAAGAAGTCAAAGAGTCACAGCAGAAACTACTTGACATCCTGCAGACGTTGCCATCAGCCATAATTACACTCCCCATAAATGAGGTGCTGCTTGATCCAGTGAAAACTATATGGCAGACACCAGCCAAATACCCCTGATGTCCAAAACGGCAGACAAGAAATATTATGTGCCCTTTAAACACATGGACTTTTTGTTTTCTCACCCATCCCCAAATTCACTGGTTGTTGAACCTGTTAATGAACATAACAGACAGCACCATGCTAAAATGACACCATATGACAAGGACTGGAAATGTCTGGATTTATTTGGATATAAATCATATTCTTTAGCAACCTTATAATTTAGGGTTGCTAACTATCAAGCCCTCATGGCAAAATATAACCACATCAATGATTCCAATTTAAATGCCTTTATTGAACATCTCCCATTGGATCAGAAAGAGTATAGATAGACCTGTTCACTACAGCCACAGCCAAGAACTGTAAGACTAGGGCCACTTGCTTGCTTCTACACCTCTCTATGAAAACTGCATTCCTAGTGGCCATCACATCTGCTCAGAGAGTGGGAGAGATAGGGGCCCTAATGGCATATTCCCCCCACTTTATGATTTTCTTCAAGGACAAGATCTTTGAGACCACATCCCAAATTCCTACCACAAATACCTTCAGTCTTCCACATAAATCAATGTATTCACCCTTCCAGCATTCTTTCCCAAACAATATGGGATAGAAGGGAGGCAACACTGCACACGCTTGACGTCAGGAGAGCATTAGCCTTCTATTTGGAAAGGACTGAGCCTTTCCGAAAATCTCTCCCTTGCAGACAGATCTAAGGGATCCCAAATAGCTAAGCAGAGACGCTCTAGATGGATATTGGAATGCATTAACTACTGCTATTGCATGCATGATGTACAACCCCCCTCGGGAGACCAAATTCATTCTACAAAATCTTTGTCCGCTTCCATAGCCTTCCTCAATAATGTTCCAGTCACAGAAATATGCAGAGCAGTGACTTGCTCATACATTTGCTAACATTATGCAATCACTCATGATTCAGCATCTGATGTGATATTTGGTTTCACCATATTATCATCAATATTGGACTCAGCTCCAAAGCCCCACCCCTCCATTAGGGACACTGCCCTAGAGTACCTAGAATAAAACACACATAGGGACACTATTCAAAGAAGAAGAAAAGTTTACTCACCTTGTGCAGTAACTGAGGTTCTTGAAGATGTGTATGTGATGGGTTGGGTCACAGAAATCCCCTTGGGACTGCCACCTGATGTGCTGGGACCTCTGAGCCCATTTTCCCTGCCAGCTTGGGACTTCAGTACCTTGCCTTGTTTGAGCCAGACACACTTGCCTGCTGCAAACACAGATCCAAGTCTGAACCATGTCCCCCGCAAGCTGCAGGCTTAACTGAAAACAGCTTAAGAAGTGCTTCTGTCTCCAGCACTCAGATACCCAGCTCCCAAACCCCAAATAAATCCATTTTACCCTGTATAAAGCTTATACAGGGTAAACTCATAAATTGTTCGCCCTCTGTAACACTGATAGGGAGATATGCACAGCTGTTTGCCCCTCCCCCCACGTATTAATACTTACTCAGGGTTCATTAATAAATAAAATGTGATTTTATTAAATACAAAAGTAGGATTTAAGTGGTTCCAAGTAATAATAGATAGAACAAAGTAAATTACCGAACAAAATAAAACACGCAAGTCTAAGCCTAATACAATAGGAAACAATGCAGGTAAATCTCACCCTCAGAGATGTTCCAATAAGCTTCTTTGACAGACTAGCCTCCTTCTAGTCTGGGCCCAATCCTTTCCCCGGTACAGTCCTTGTTCCAGATCAGGTGGTAGCTAGGGATTTCTCATGACTGCAGCCCCTTTGTTCTGTTCCACCCCCTTATATATCTTTTGCACAACGCGAAAATCCTTTGTCCCTCTCTGGGTTCCCACCCCTCCTTCTAAATGGAAAAGCACCAGGTTTATGATGGATTCCAGTATCAGGTGACATAGTCACATGTCCTGTGAGATCCCAAGCCTTCATTCTTCCCACCTGACTCACAGGAAGGCTTGCAAGTAAACAGAGCCATCTACAGTCAATTGTCCTGGTTAATGGGAGCCATCAAGATTCCAAACCACCATTAATGGCCCACACTTTGCATAATTACAGTAGGACCTCAGAGTTATATTTCATGTTTCTAGTTTTAGATACAAGAATGATACATTCATACAAACAGGATGAATACATGCAGAAGAACATAACCTTTGCACAGAGATGTTACATGGCATATCTAGCATAAAACATATTCCAGTTATGTCATATTTACATTCATAAGCATATTTCTATAAAGCATTATGGGGTGCAACATCACAACGGGTTCCCCCTAGGATGCCACTGGGAACTGGGGTACCACTGAGCCCGCCTGACCCTGCAGCCTGGACTCCCTTTCACACTGTGGTGATGTGATAAATTGCCACGCTCTCTAAGCTTGCTCTTTTACCAACATACACACAAATAGGGACACACCAAACTGCAGCTTCACACATAGATGCTGAGATCAGCTCTGCATCGGATGGCTCAGCTAAGGCACCTCTCAGATGCTAAGGCATGCATCCCCCCTGGAGTGCAAACCCAAAATTATACTGTCTTGTGCTGCACAGGGAATTGTACAGTAAGGTCATAAAATTCACCCCCTCCCTCTATGTGGAGAAAGAGATACAACAGCTTTCTACCCCAAGTTATAATTTCCACACACTGGTTTTAGACAAAACAAACCAAGTTTATTAACTACAAAAGATAGATTTTACATGATTACAAGTGATAGCAAACAGATCAAAGCAAATTACCTTAGAAAATAAAAAAACCCACAAACTGAGCTTAACACGCTAGATAGGTAAGATAAGAATTAGCAATTTCTCACCCTGAGTGATAAACAGGCTGGCTGTCTTAAGACACAAACTGCCTTGGTTTTCCCAGGTTTTCATACACAGACTAAAAATCCCCCTAGCCTGGGACTATCACTTCCCACAGTTCAGTCTTTGCACCTTAGGTGTTTCCAGGTGGGTTGTTGTAGAGAGAGTGAGGTACCATCATGATGTCATTTCCCCCCTTTTATATCTTCTTCCCACTTGCTCAAAAGCTCTTTTGCTGTGACCTGGGTCAAACAGTTCCCATTGTGTAGTGCTGTCTCTGAGAGGTTTCTATCGTACACAGTCCCTGGGGTAATCCTTGAGCTTGTGTACATTTCCTCAATAAACCATTACCATTGTTTGGCCTTTTTACTGTTGTACCTGAAAGGCTCCTTGTGGGTGTTTTCAACCTCAAGACATGTTTCAGTAACACATACATAGCCAAACTTCATAATTTCACATACGACGATAGCACATACAATCCAATGAGCTATTACTGTCTAGCAGATCAAGACTTTTAGAGTAATACCTCACAAGGTATACTTTGTACAAAACATATCCTAATTACATTACATTGGTAAATATTGGGGTTCCCAGGTGTCATAGTGTGTCCCTATGGGTGCTCCACTACCCGCATTCCTCCCTTCTGCTTCAGAGTTCTTATATATGAGCTCTGAGGTAGAGAAGGAACTGAGGGCAGTTAGCTTGCACAGCCGGATATAGCAACAGAGCACAGCGTGAGATGGGGAGAGCACATGTGCGAGCCAAACAGAAACTGCTACCAAAAATCTCTGATTTGAGGCGCAGGGATCCGAAGACACCCAGAATGGAGCACCCACAGGGACACATCTTGAAGAACCTCAGTTACTGCAAAAAGTGAGTAACCTGTTCTGGCCCTGTCCCTTACAACTCTCAAGTGTTTGCTGAGAAGTGACTATCTATCTTGAGCCATTACTTTCCCTTCTTGACTTGTTCACCTAGATAGCCCTCTTGAGTGATCCTAAAATATTAATACAGTAAACATTCTAATAACTAGGTCAACATACAGTGTTTATAAATTATTACAGAGCAGCTCCAAATCTGACACAAGGTATATTAGCACAACTGATGTGAGGGGGAAAATGTAATGTGCCTACATTATTTTAATCTAATCTAATCTGAGATTACAAAAACTATTATGCATTAAAATAATTATATGGTTATTGCATGGTAATGAACTAAAAGTGGGCTGTGGGAATTTGTCATTGAGCTGTAGCCTGACAAAGTTCCACTCTACCATAAAAGTAAAAGTAAATCTACTTTTTCAATTACCCTTATATCACAGCAGAGGACCTATGGCTTTATCACACTGTTTATAAACCCCAAACTCCTATCTACTGTAGTTGGAAATATTTGTGTGTATCTTATCTGGGGTTAAAAAAGCAGCAGTCATATATGCTTTGCAGAGAGATCTTATTGGTCACTTTGAAATTTTTATATGGCAAAATCAAAAGTGCATTATTCTCAAACATTTGGTTCCCAAAGGCAGATTGTGAACAAGTTGTCCAAACATAGTGCCATTGTCTCCCTCCTTGAGAATGAGAAGCCTGCATATTTCTTTCAAGTTTAAAGATAGCCAGGCAGCATTGCCTAGTATTTAAAGCACAGGACAGCTTCTAACCAGAAGCTTCTGAATTCCAATCACAACTCCACTGATTACTTTGTGTCTCCATTTCCCCATCCATAAAATGGGGATAATAATATTTATCTGCCTTGCATGGATCATGTTGCTAGGATTTATTAGTTTAGGGGCCAAATATACCACTTGACGTAAACAGGTGTAATTACATTGGTCTTCAATGGAGTTGCTGCACCTGGTTATGCCAGTAATGAATTTGTGCAGCATTTTACAGATATGAAATGCTACTAAATATAAGTACTAATTATAATTGCTGGAACTATACATGCAACATAATAACAATAATTAGAGCTGGCAAAAAGATTTTTTTGGGGATGGGCAGTTTTTGTCAAAAGTTCAAGTTTTTTTTACTAGATCTACTTATACTGTGATTTGTATAGTGCCTTTAATAAGGATCTTCAAGTACTTTACAAACATTATTAAATAATTTATGCAACACCCCTGTGAGAGGGCAATGTTATATCCATTTTACAGATGAAATATATAGGGGTTAGTGACTTGCTAAATCACTGATAGAGCCAGGAATATGACTCCCAGTCAGTTTTTTCTACCTAGTAGACCTTGCTTCCTCTGCACTGCATCTTGCTTAGGTGTAAATGACTGTATAAGGTGTAAGGCAGTACAGAGTCAGACCCCTAGAGCAGTTCTCAATCTGGGAGTCATGAACAGATGTCAGGAGGTCAAGACTACCCGGCATCCGATGAAGTGAGCTGTAGCTCACGAAAGCTCATGCTCAAATAAATTGGTTAGTCTCTAAGGTGCCACAAGTCCTCCTTTTCTTTTTGCAAAGACTACCCTAATCTTTCTACATTGGTATAAACAGAGGGGCATCCTGGGGTGGTCACTTTATAGAAAAGGTGATCCAGAGCTCTGGTAGGGGAGGAGAGGAGTCACACAGAGATTTTGAGGTTGTGCATTACTGGGCAAGATCCATACCAAGGCCTTTGTAGGAAAGGCTGGCACCCCCCCCTTCCCCCAGACCACCAGCATCTGACCTAGGACAACTTCCTCACAGCCCTGTCTGGCAGGCGCTAGGCGGTCACAACCGTAGGGCTGGCACTCTTGCCTCGCTTGAGACCGGTGTCCTCCTCTGGGAGGTGCCCCCCCGCGTCACTCCGGCCACTCTCCTTCCGTGGGGACCGCTTACTGCGGCCTCAAGGTTCAGGCGGGCGCCGGCGAGGCCCAGCACCACGGCCCCTGTCCCAGCCTGTTGGCGCAGGGTCCCGGCAGGGGGGGCTCATTAGCATAGGGCCGGGCTGCGGCGGCGCGGCTGGCTGGTGGTAGTGCCGGGCTGGCAGCTCCTCCTCCCCCTCCCCGCGCTCAGCATGGCGGTCAAGGTGACTCTGCTCCTCCGTCGCTTGTTGCATAAGGAGCCGGGTGTTTCGGGCGGCCCCTTCGCCGCCAGTTCGGGGCTATGCGGGCAGGCGGGGAGCTGGCGGCGGCGGCTGCTGCTGCCGCCCCTCTGTGGTCCTGGTACTCGGCAGCGGCCCCCAAACAGCAAGGGGGCAATGGGGGGGAGGAGAGCGCCCCACACCCCGGGGGAGGAGAAGGGGAGACAGCCCCCACCCCGGGGGCAGGGGCGTGTAGTGGGAAGGAAGGAACCAGCTTTGGGGGGAAGGGTCCTGCGGTTGGAGGATGGGAGGGAGCTCGCGATGGAAAGGTCCTGTGGTGGGGGCAGGGAGCAGCCCTGGGGGAAGGGTCCTGTGGTGGGCAGTGGAGGGTGAGAGCACCTCTGGGGGGGTATTGAGGGTGAATAGAGGAGCTCTTTGGGAAGATGGGAGTTTTACAGCAGGAGCTTGCAGAGCAGTCCTCAGCTGGGGGAGCACAGTTGGGGTGGGGGAGTTCTCAGAACAGTGTATCTCACTTGGAAAAATATTGATGATTCTTGTTGTGTGTCAGGTTTCAGAGTAACAGCCCTGTTAGTCTGTATTCGTTGTGTTGTGTGTGTTTGTTGCTCTGTTGCACATAGTCAAGCCAAAGGTGTTTGCTTAGTGAGTTTTTAGCCTACAGGTGTAGCCTGGATGCTGGTGCATGTGCTTGAATTTTTAAGTGTCCCAAGGTCTTCCCAACTGTTTGTCTAAACTAGAGTGTGGTCATGTTTTAATTCAAGTTAATTAAGACAATTAGAAATGCAAGTGGAGACACTTCACAAGTGTTGGTGATTTACTGCAACTCCTTCTGCTAAGGGCAGTTTCTACCATTTGGGGCACTGGAAATACTGTTGCTTCTGACATTTGAGCCTGTTTCACTGTCTCCCTTATTCTCAGACAACAGTTACTGAGTTTGACAGCTATCACTCGTCCCTGAATTTTTTTAAAGTTAAGCAATAAAAACTTAGATTTTAATGTTTGGGATTCTGTTTATCAGTTAGATAAGAGAGCTGACATTTATTACCCTTATCAGCATAGATTGCATGGGGATTCTTTACACTATAAGTCAATTACCCAGCTAGTAAAGCATTAACTTTCTTTTCTTGGCTTTACAGGTGCAAACAACCAAAAGAGCGGATCCCAATGAGCTACGGAACGTATTTTTACAGGTAAACTGATTTATTTGATTGACAGTTTTTTCTTTAAGGGTATGTCTTCACTACCAATGTTAATGTGTCGCCGCGGCAGCGCTTTGACGTGGCTGTGTAGTCGCGGCACCAGCGCTGGGAGAGAGCTGTCCCAGCACTGTAAAAAACCACCCCCACAAGGCAAGTAGCTACCACCGCTGGGAGCGTGGCTCCCCAGTGCTGGTGCACTGTTTATACTGCCACTTTACAGCGCTGAAACTTGCATTGCCCAGGGGGGTGTTTTTTCACATCCCTGAGCGAGAAAGTTTCAGAGCTGTAAAGTGGCAGTGTAGACAAGGCCTAACTCTTGATATGCCCTGATATGCTAGGGAGGGGGGGTTGCTATGGAGAGTGGTTACCATGGAGGGCGGTTGCTATGCGGGGCGGTTGGTATGTCAAATGTATGACACACATTTTATGTCACACTAAGATCTTTAAAGTTCACACTGTTTATATTGTATGTCTAAAGGCCCTTTTAGGTTTGAGTGGCATTAAGGTAAACCGATACTGAAACAAGTTATGGCTTAATACTTCTTTCCTTCAAATATTTTTGAAATAGTTACAACATTTCCTCTACAGCACAAAAACAAAACCCCAAACCCTAAGCCTCATTATTTTTTTAAGTTATACTTTTCAAGATAATAAAAAGCTCTACCTTGAAAGTGGTTTTATACTGTAGATCTTACCTTAAGGATAACTTAAGGTTACAACTTGTGTGTGTAAAAAGAAAAGGAGTACTTGTGGCACCTTAGAGACTAACCAATTTATTTGAGCATAAGCTTTCGTGAGCTACAGCTCACTTCAGATGTAACAAGATTGATGTATCAAATGTGTCTTTGGTCCTTGATTGTGTCCCTTAATATTTTAAATATCTTTCTATGTAAAGATGATATTTCCCTTACATTCAGTAATTCTCAAGTAAAATACTTTAGCTAGAATACACGAAATGAAAGTAATTTTAAATTAAGGAGTTCCCCTGGAAATAAGACAGTAATAACACAAGTCACCTTTATGTCACCCTTGACATGTGACCTTTGATGCTGTATTATTAAGTTCCCAGATGTGATAAGCAGCCAAGAGACCCTTTTGGCTGAGAGAACTAATTATATCTAACCATCACATTTTTTCATAGATAGTTAATTTGAATACAGGAGTGGATGCTAAAAATTGCAATGTTGTATTCAAATGATTGTCTAATTTTTTAACATCAGATATACCCTGTAAAGATTTTTCCCCAGCATAAAAGCATAAACTGGATGTGTAGTATTTAGTTTTAAAGAATAAAATAGTTAAGTATTAATTTATTGAAATACAAATGAGTCTCAGATATCTAAAAGCACTTTTATTGGCTCGTGGACTTTGGTAGTTAGTCAAAAAACATTTTGCAAGTCATACAAGACTTGAAACATGATTGGGTTGTTTTCTGACATTTGGCATATTTAACTTTTTGCGTAATCTTATTCTGTTCAACTGGAATGCTTCGCATAATGCAGAGCGTATGTGATTCTTGTCTTATGTTATGTTTTGAAGTAGGAGTTTTTGTTGCTGAAGTGAAGTAAATTATTTGAAGCCCTTGATTTAAGTCATGTATGTAGTATTTTTATGCTTACCGTGATGCTAAATCTGTAAATTCTCCATATGAAGTTAAATATTTTACTGTCACGTTGGCAGTTTATTGTTTTTAAAAAGTCTTAATTCCACAAGTTCTACAACAGATATGCAAACTACCTTGTTTTGTGCACATGAGAAATGAAGATATAATGGCTGCCATATTACTTTTTTTGAATAGCTGAAACTTGCAATAAAAAAGCTATAGGAACTTAAACATTTTAAATTGTACGCCTGTTCAGAGGTACACCAAATTAAGAAAAAGTTATGGTCATAGAAAGAGATAATCTCCTGTTTCTTTTTGATAATTTGGTAAATTACACAAGTTTGAAATCCTGTTCATGCTATGTTGGTAGGTTATAAATAAATGTATATTTTTTTATCACAACAGAAACCCTCCAGACAAAAAAGAATAGAACTTTGTTGAGAAATATTGTTAGTGTTACAACGCATTTCATGGGTCAAATATGTTGTGCTCTTTGCTGAGGGTGCAAGTCTGTTCCATGTTGTTCAGCTAAAGGGCATGCATTCCTGCCTAAATTTGGCTTCCCTTGAAAATAGACACAAGTAACGATGAGGATCATGAAGAGGAAGAGAGTTCATATGTTCACCTTGCACTGTGGTACAGGGTGTCCTTATCCTTTCTCTTGTTCACGTGATGCATTCTACTAAATGTTACCATCCAATTCACATGAATATATTAGTGTGTATGCTGTGCATATTAGAATTTGTGAAGCTTGGTGTAAGATTTTATTGTTTAAATTATTAAAGTGTTAGCGGAAAATTTTTATTTTTAGAGTATAAAAGCTTAAAGGAGCAAAACAAAGGAGAAGTTGAAATGGAGAGCAGGAGGGATACAGGTCTCTTTAGGACAGTGTTTATTTAATCTCCTGGTGAACCTCCATTTTTTTCCCTAGAGGAGATGCAGTTAAATGTGGGAACTATCCGGTTGAATGAGTCCCTGTCTGCTGAACCCAAAATGGAACTGAACCAGTAAGGAGGAAAAAAGAACATGCTACCCTTTTCCATTTATTTAAAACACAGTACAGTTTTTTCCATTAAAAGTCCATTTTCTCAAATCTATTGCACCTGATTTGATGAGAATGATGAGAGGGATACCTGTGAATTTTTTCTTCTGTCAAGGATAAAGTTTGGAGGAAATATTAATTTAGGCTGAAAACCAGTGTGATGGCATCTAACTGTATGTTAAAAAGACAGACTGTGCTTAGCTTAGACATGTTATGTTATGGTGGTAGAAAACAAGATGTTCAAATTAATCAAATGCTCAATTTTGAATTATCCTTTTTATGTGTGATAAGAATTCTCTTTTGCAAAGAAATAATTTGGAATTGAAGAATCTATTTTTAATTTTAGTATAAAATTTAATGTGTAATGTAAATTTATTTTAATTTTTGGGTAAATTAAATAACTTCTTAATAAATATAGATAAATATAAAAGAATATATATATCAGAGTTTAGTCAAACCTTTTATTTTTTTCATGCTAAGAGATCCTTGCCTTATAGGTTGCATCGCAGAAAGGTCACTTGGGGCCAGATACTCTGAATTTATAAATACATGCCAAAAGTGAAAGGCTTACTTACTTTATCACTCCTTATTATGTTGGCTTTTTGCCAGCACCCTTTCTGATTATCATGACTTTCTCATATGGAGCTGAGAATAATCTGTCAGATAATGGTTCATTCATTTGTATCAAAAATAAATTCCAAAACAGATTATTTATTGTAAAATAATTCACAATTTAATAAAAATAGTTTGATTAGTTTTTAAAGAAATAGGATAATTATGTTTACAGTATTATATGCTTAAATGTTTACTGTCTTTCATGTGTCCTTGACTGCGTGCTTCCTTTTTTATAACTGAATTCTGCTGCTATTGTGGATATTTTCAGTACCCTGTATGTTATGTGATCTTGCATATGCAGAGTTTACTGTGGAATGCACTCTTTACAGAGGAATCATGCTTCGTAATCTAAGGTTTTATTATTTTAAAATAGAAAGGGAACCTTAAGAAGGTGTTGCAAGGATGTTTGCCTGACTTTGCCAAATATGCAGGAACCCTGAAACATAGCTCTGATAAAGTTTGAACTATCCTGTTTATTTTAATGGAGTGTTAATTCTTAAATATAAGACAACAGTTTATTGTTTGTCTTATGGTGAGTCCCACGTGCCCCAGTCAAAATAAGGGTCCATTTTGCTAGCTTTCGTAAAATACATAGTCAGATGCAGTCCCTGGCCCCAAAACTTTGCAGTCTAAGACAAGACACAAGTAGATGTAACAAACAAATGGGAGATGATTGATATAGATAATAATTATAGGTTTGGAGTCATTTAAAGTTGTTTGTTTTTTTTAATTATAAGGGATAAATTTAAATGTTAGCTTTTAACCATGTCACTGTTGATAATTTTAACAGCAGTATACATCTACTATTCTTCTTATTCCACAGTCCCAAACAATTCCTACACTTTCTCTGGAGCCAAAAGCCTTGCCTTCCTCTTTCTCAGATTTTGAAACCCCCAGCTTCTCTGATAACTTCTGTTATGGTTGGTCACGACAAAAATATATTTTCAGTACAAAAAGCTATGAAACATTGAAGACTAAAAATGTGGACCACAGCTTACAGTACAGGTCAAAAGAACATACTATCATGTAAATTAATTGTGAAGATGGGATATCTCAGTATTCATCTCTCTTTGAAATGTACTGTGAATGGTGGAGGAACAAGCAAATGGCCTTATGTTAATTTATATAGCTAAGTACCCGTGATGGACCTCTTTCAAAGTCATCCTATAACCTTTTTGTTCTCTGAGGAATTCCAACTTGTCAAAAGACATGAAATTTTATAAAAGATCCTGGGTCGTGATTCTGTCATCTCGGATCTGCTTAAGCTTCATCAGGGGAAGTTTGAGTTGCAACACTGAGATCCCAGTTATTCTAGTACTCCCTGAATATGATAGTTGTACATTGGAGTATGACCTATGAACTGAATTCTAAAGGAACTCTTTGCAACTACAAAGCTCACCATCTCTACTACGAATCTGAACCTCAAGAATTGAACTCATGTCTGTATATATATTAATCTTTTTACCATATTTCTCTCTGTTTTTTAATAAATTTTAGTTTAGTTAATAAGAATTGGCTGTAGTGTGTATTTGGGTAGAATCTGAAGCATTCATTAACCTGGGAGGTAATGAGTCTGATCCTTTGGGACTGGTAGAACCTTTTCTTTTATATGATGAAATAAGATTTACAGAAATGTTCATCATATTTGACGTGGGTCCGTGGATGGAGGCCTGAGGCTGGATCACTTTAAGGGAACTGTGTTGTTTGGACTTCTGAGTAACCAATAAGATAATAAAGAACGTCTTTTATGCTGGCTTGGCGAATCTAAGTATTGGAATATCCAGCAGATTTTTGGGGTTTGGCTGCCCCATTCTTTGCAGTTCACCCTAATTGAGTGACCATAGCAAGCTCCCCACTAGGATCCTGGTCACAGTGGCGTAGTCGTTCTTGGATACACATTACCACAGGTTAATCGGGTTTTTGGATCACAACCACACACTTGTCAAAATTTAATTTTGATATTGGGAGAGTTTAAGGGTTAAAAATCAGTTACAGTGAGTGACCCATGATCAAGATGCCTGACGGAAAATGCCTGGAAGTATTGTGCTTACAGAGAGGGTTGTATTTTAAGCAAAAGGCCCCAGAGCAGGAACTGGAAGATCTGTTAATTGCCAGTGATAAGGAAGCAGATCCAGCAAAAATGCTTGCAGTGAGAAACCTGCAGCTAGAACTTGTACAAAAGCAAAAAATAGCTAATATGGAAGGAGAAGCTGCTGAAAGAGAGTGCCTGTGTTTTGAACATGAACAAAGAATGGCATATATTTGATTGCAGGAACTAGAAGCTAAGGCAGAAGTGAACAGACTTAAGCTCCATCTCAAGAGAATAAAGGAACAACAGGAACTGTATCATCCTGGAAAGCCAACTCCTCTCAACTGTGAAGACGGGGATAGAATCTATCCAGTTTGTAACAGTGTTGGTGTGTTGTTTGACTCTAAACAGTTGAATATGTGTAAACAAATTTACCCCACCACTGCCACCTTTTATGTAAATAATTTTACTCTGACCTCGGGTGAAGGTAACCCCATAACTTGTGCAGAGAATGTAAACGTCAATCGTAAAAGCTGTTTAGGGCAAATTACAGCTAATATTACTCTTGTTAAAACAGATTTTGTCAAAGAAGAAGATTATTTACCAAATTAGCGTATGAATATTGTAATCCTCTATGAGTTTACTGTAAGTATGCCTTTAGCCAGAATCCATCTTGAATGGAATGGTGTTAAACATGAAGTTATAGCTGGTGGAAAGAAGTTATTGCCTAAGGATCTTTTGATTGGGGATGATATTAAAACTTTGTTCAGTCAAGTTGATGACATAAACCAGTCACAGGAAAGAAATAATCCTGAACCTGTGTCTACCAGGGGCAAGGATTTGTCTATGGAAGGTTTCTCCAAATGTTTGTATGAGGAAGATAGCTGTTTATCTGTGCAAAGAAGCAGTGCATATGTGGAAAAAATTCCTATTTGTCTGTCTGGTATCTCAGGAGTGAATCTAACATTAGATAAGGCTCAGGAAGATGTTTCTCTAGAAAAAATTAAAGTTGGTGATCAGGTTAAAGCCCTAATTGAGGAAGAAAAGGGTAATTTTTTATGGGTGATGGGAATGTTGGCTAATAAAGTTTGGGAAAGTAAGCCTGACCCAGGTAAAAGTGATGTGCTTAAAATAGCTCAGTGTAATAAGACACTATTTGTAGAAAACAGCAGTTTATATGATAAGGGATGGAAAGGCAAAGAAAGTTTAGATGAGCATAGGCAGCCCTCTGAGCTGATAGCTGATAGGGAAGGCAAGATTAGTGGAACATGAGTATCCCTACACCTTACCTGTTACCAGTGTGGAGAATTGTGACAGTGAAGGAAATGTTTCTGAGTCTGTGAGGGGTAATGACTTGCCTATGAAGGGAGCTATCCCAGTCTCCAAGCAATTGTCTGTGGACAGCCATGTGTGCTGGGACAAAAGAAAAGATATGCCAAGCTGTCTGTCTGTTAAAGGGGAATGTTTCTCCAGCTCTTTTCTGTCTGTAAAGCAGACAGAAGCCTGTCAGCCTATGATGGTTGAAAATTTATCAGTTGACCCAGAGCTGATTCTGGATACAACTAAAGCCCAGGAAGGAAATGTTCCTGAATTTGTGTCTTCTAGGGATGCTATTGTAACTAGGTTGTATCCAGTTAATGTCATAAATCGCTCCCAGAGACCAAGCGATTCTGGTGCTTCTATTTTTCCTGTTGCTAGTATGTTGCTGAGTAAAGATACGACAGCCTTGTCTGATCAGGGTGATATAGCCAGGGCACAAGGAAAGCATGAAGGTAATCTGACTGTTACCCACAAACATTATTTTAAAATGGAAAGGGAATCTTAAGAAGGTTTTGCAAGGATGTTTGCCTGAGTTTACAGTGTGGAAACTTGTAACAAGGAAGAGAATGTTTCTAATCTTGTGACTATGAAGTCTAGCAGTTTACCTGAAAGGGCGTTTTGTGAAAATCTTTCTGAGGGGACAGAGATGATTCTGGATTTAAGTGAAACCCAGAAAGTCTGTTGTTGCTCAGGAAAATGTTCCTTTAGAGCAAGCCCTAGGTGAAAAGGCTAAGGGCAGAACTTCTGTGAAAAATGGGTTGTTGCTTAGAAAGATTCCTGAAGAGAAATCTTCAGGGTAGTTTTTACAAACAGTTCACTGCAACTGATGGGTGTGGAATTGATTTGGTAGAGTTAACTCAGGATGAATCACTGGATAGAGAAAGCAACAATTTTTTTGGGAGACTTGTTCCAGTTCCTAACTGCCAGATTCTTTCTGAGTTATATAGATCCACTGACTTTGATTTAGAAAGGCCGAGTGTGGATAGCTTTGAAAAGATTTCAAATGCAATAAAAATTTTTAGGGAATTTAAACAGCCCTATAAGCTTAACCAGCTTGTTGGGGAGACAATGTTGTTGATTCTTTAAGTAAGCAGTCTGTGACTCAGATACTGAGGAAAGATCTGGTTACTGGATTACAAGGATGCAGGGGAGAGCAGGCAAACTCTTGTCTCCAGATATTTTGGATATGACTTGTAGTCTCTTAGTGGACTTGACATCTGATTCCATGTGGAAGCAGAGTTTGGTAATGGAAAGACAAAAGAGTATAACATGCTAGTGAAAATTGATGGTATCTCTTTAAGATAGAGTGCAGCCTTGGAATTGGTAAAGCTTGAAGATTTGAAAACTAGTAAACAAGCTAAGGTCTGTGTTAATGCAAATGACCAGACTGACGGGGATGGGGGGGAGAAAGACTTGCCCATAGCCATTAGCAAAGATGATGCACCCAGCCAGCCAATGGATTCTGTTACACAAAAGAGTTCAGATTTTGACCCTAGTGGATAGTGAGGAAAGGAAGGATTAAACCTTGCAAATAAAAGCCACAGGTTAACCCTAAAATACCAAAACCTCAAGGAATTGGTTAAACTGAAAGTCTATGTTAAGGAAGACCTGAGGTCAAGAAAAAGCTACAAAGATTCAAAAGGGATATTGAACAAGCTGACCTAAAGAATGATTTGTCTAAACCAAAGGCTTGGCATGACAAAAATAATTGTAAACGTACACATGATAGAACTGATGTTAATGTTATTGCTAATGGTTGTAACTAATTTGTTGCTGATACAAAGAACTGTAAAAATGTACAGTGTGCATGGTCTTTTGGAAAAGCTCTTGAACGTGTTAAGAGTGGTACATAATAGAAACCTTTATGATTATGCTGTTTGGTTCAACAAGAACACACTTTGTGTTTAAAAAGCCTAATAATGTTGAGGCTTCACAGCTAATGCATAGGTATATTTCTAAAACTTTCCACAGCAGAAAAACCACGACAAGCTTGAACTGCTGTGCACAAAGGGAAACTGGGGTACAACACCTCACAGCCTTCAGGGCTGAATACCAGAGTAAGTGCTCTCTGAAGAACATTAGTGATTCCAGGGTTTGGTCTATGTGTTAAATTAACATATCCATTAAAGTGTTTCACAAAGTATGGGCTAAGTTTTTGGCTGGGGCCAAAGCAAGCATCAATACTTTGGCCTTACAAAAAATTCAATGTAAACACAGCTCATATCAATGTTGGAAGATCCTTAAGGTGTACCCAGGAGCTCTAATTTCGCCCTTCCACACCAGACTAACGTTGGGGGTGTGACGCATAGCTAGAAAGGGTTAAACATCCTGAAAAATAAATAATCCTCAAAAGACATGTAAGGAGCTAATGTTTGTGTATTTACATATGTATAAGTAGGGTGGACAATGTAATTAATAGTCCCTGTCTATTCTGTATTCTGATAATTCAGAGGTCAAAAGAACATCCTATCATGTAAATGAATTGTAACATGGGATATCTCAGTATTCATCTCTCTTTGAAATGTACTGTGAATGGTGGAGGAACAAGCAAATGGCCTTACATTAATTTGTATAGCTAAGTACCCGTGATGGACCTCCTTCAAAGTCATCCTAATTACCTTTTATTCTCTGAGGAATTCCAACTTGTCAAAAGACATGAAATTTTATAAAAGATCCTTGGGTCGTGATTCTGTCATCTTGGATCTGCTTATGCTTCATTAGGGGATGTTTGAGTCGCAACACTGAGATCCCAGTTATTCTAGTACTCCCTGAATATGATATTTGTACATTGGAGTATGACCTATGAACTGAATTCTAAAGGAACTCTTTGCAACTACAAAGCTCACCATCTCTACTACGAATCTGAGCCTCAAGAATTGAACTCATGTCTGTATGTATATTAATCTTTTTACTGTATGTTTCTCTCTCTTGTTTTTTAAATAAATTTTAGTTTAGTTAATAAGAATTGGCTGTAGTGTGCATTTGGGTAGAATCTGAAGCATTCATTAACCTGGGAGGTAATGTGTCTGATCCTTTGGGACTGGTAGAACCTTTTCTTTCAAATGATGAAATAAGATTTACAGAAATATTCATCATATTTGACGTGGGTCCGTGGATGGAGGCCTGAGGCTGGATCATTTTAAGGGAACTGTGTTGTTTGGACTTCTCAGTAACCAATAAGGTAATAAAGAAGCTGGTTTGGTGAATCTAAGTATTGGAATATCCAGCAGCTTTTTGGGGTTTGGCTGCCCCATTCTTTGCAGTTCACCCTAATTGAGTGACCATAGCAAGTTCCCCACTATGACCCCGGTCACAAATACCCAAAAGTCTGAAAACTGTTATATTATGAGCAAGTGTAGTATCACTTTTTAATATCTAATGCTTCTGTAGGAATAGCGGTAGGCTCTACATCCTGCCTTTGCAAGGGGATGGGATGAGACTAGACTAGGTATGCTCTGCCTCAGGTTACTGTAGTCCTAAAACCAGGCATTTCCTCTCCTTTTTTTCTTCAAGAAGTTCTAGAATTATAATAATTAAAGGGATAATGTCAAGTTTGTTAATGTGCCCTGAAAAATGGGTAAACAGTGAGGTGGCAAAATTTGCAGATGATACGAAACTATTCAAAATAGTTAAGTCCAAAGCAGACTGCGCAGAGTTACAAAGGGATCTCACAACACTGGGTGACTGGGCAACAAAATGGCAGATGAAATTTTGTTGATAAATGCAAAGTAATGCACTTTGGAAAACATCATCTCAACTATACATACAAAATGATGGGGTCTAAATTAGCTGTTAACACTCAAGAAAGAGATGTTGGAGTCATTGTGGATCGTTCTCTGAAAATATCCACTCAATGTGCAGTAGCAGTCAACAAAGCAAACAGAATGTTGGGAATCATTAAGAAAGGGATCGATAATAAGACAGAAAATATCGTATCAATTCAGTAGCTGCTAACCTAATCATCCAAATTATGTTATTTTGTTTTCTCTCTTTTTCTTTAGTATGCCACTGTTGAGAAAGATGGAGAGCATTACATGACACCAGGAGATTTTGTACAGAGATACCTAGGACTATATACAGACCCAAATTATAATCCTAAAACAGTGCAACTGTTGGCGGGAGTAGCAGATCAAACAAAGGATGGGTGAGAACTTTGCTTTCCTTTAAAAGCGTATAATTGGCAAATGATTTAATATGTCTTCTGGTTACTTTATTGCCTTCTAAAACAATACCTTACTATTTGTGTTGAGCTGTATGAGCTTGTTTGTTTACCTAAATAATGAGATTTTTCTCAAATTCAGTAGATAATTTTGTTTCAGATTAGTGAGAATATAGAGTATAACAATTTTTAAGGTGCTTTAACTGAGGGGTTAACATAGTATTTAGGTTATTAATGTGGGGCTTAGCCAGAGGCCATTGTGTATGCCTAACAGAATAGCTACATTTTTGGTTAAAATAAGTACACCCATTTTTTCATGATTGCCTTGAAGAAGTTCATTCTCAATTTATTCAGGTCCATGATCAGCAACTGTAGAGTCTTTATCAGGGGTGGGCAAACTACGGCCCACAGGCCACATCTGGCCTGCCAGCCATTTTAATCCGGCCCTCAAGCTCCCGCTGGGGAGCAGGGTCTGGGACTTGCCCCGCTCCAGCCGGGGAGTAGGTCGGGGGCCACTCCACGTGGCTCCCGGAAGCAGCGGCATGGCCCCCTTCTGGTTCCTATGCGTAGGGGCAACCAGGGGCCTCCACTCTGTATGCTTTCCCCACCCCAAGTGCAGC
The DNA here is from genome assembly GCF_965140235.1 of Caretta caretta. Taxonomy (NCBI): domain Eukaryota; kingdom Metazoa; phylum Chordata; order Testudines; family Cheloniidae; genus Caretta; species Caretta caretta. Next base: position 40,583,430 of record NC_134216.1, on the reverse strand, counting down.
CCCTGCAGCTCCCATTGGCTGGGAACCAATGGACGGGGCAGCGTGCAGAGCCACCTGGCCATGCCTCTGTGTAGGAGCCGGAGAGGAACATGCCGCTGCTTCTGGGAGCCACTTGAGTTAAGTGCTGCCCAGAGCCCTTCCCCATGCTCCAAGCCCCTGCCCCAGCCCAGATCCCCTTCCCGTCTTCCGAATCCCTTGATTCCAGTCCAGAGCACCCTCCTGCACCCCAGTCCCCTCATCCCCAGCCCCACCCCTGAGCCCGCACCCCCAGCCAGAGCCTTCCCCCCCATTCCCACACCCCAACCCCCACCCCATCCCAGAGGACCCTCCCGCACCCTGAACTCCTCATTTTTGGTCCCACCCCAGAGCCCTCACCCCCTCCTGCACCCCAACTCCAATTTTGTGAGCATTCATGGCCCACCATGCAATTTCTATTCCCAGATGTGGCCCTTGGGCCAAAAAGTTTGCCCACCCCCTGGTCTTCAGTATCCATAATTAAACACAGCTTGGAAAAATAAAAAAAGATGTCATGCATGTTCTGTAGTGTGTGGTCTTTATAATACCTCACTGCCACGATTCACATACAGATCAAACCACTGAGAACCTCTTGGCAAGAGAGACACCTAACACTTTTTATTTAGGAAGAAAAGTATAACCTAATCAAGATAAGGTTATACTGCACAGTTTTTTAATCATTGCTTATGAACAGTAGTCCTTGTTTATAAATTGCTCTCTGAAACTATTTTACAAAATGCCCAGTCTTAAGATGTATGTTATTTTTTTAACCGACTCTGTTCCAAAGTAGCCTTGCCTTCTTGCTCTTTTCCATTGCTGCATGTAGGCATTCCGGTTTGGCATTGTATTGTAGCAAGAAGCATAGATGTTGTTAAAGTGGAGCCAAGAGGTTAAGAAGCATCAGAGCAGAGGTCAAAAATACCATCAGAGAGGAGTGGGCATTTGGTAGAGAAGAGATGGAAGGCTGCTATTAAAATAGAATACAATCTGTTTTTCATAGATAAATTTCATTTATTTGAAATTGAAAGCCTCTTATTTTCCTTGGTTCTGTAAGTGTAAATCTGACCCTGGATGGTATTCAGATGGCTTTTGTTTTCCTTTATTGTAGTCTTTTAGAACATTTTATTTTATATTTCAAGGACCCTGATCAAGAAGGTTTGGTATCTTCACTTGATAACTAAAATTATCGTTCTATGAAATGCATATAATTTGTGTTAAATAGCAAAGATAGAATTTACTCTGTTATATAGTTACATAATGTTTGTTAAATAAGGTTGCAACATTTCTCCTTGGACTTTTAGGAGGTATTTGATAACCCAAAAAAGTTACATTACTGTCTCTAACATATGGATGTAATGGGATGTATCACCAGCAATATGGCTGAATATACGTATCTTTTTGAAATCATGATCAGTAAACAAGCAAATCTGTAATATTTTGCTTTCTCCCGCAGCTGTTGGTCATCTTTTAGAAGTGTGTTTATTTGAAGAGTGGTTTTATAAAAGGACTTTTTGTACAGTTAGGAGTCAAGAGTGTCTTTCACTTCTTATAGCAGACCCTCCGACTGAGAAATTGCTGGTTTTCTACCACTTTCTGTTTTGTGTGTAGCTTTTTGTTTGGACACTATTGTTCAGAGCGAGATCAGTGTATTCATGCAGATGATAAAATATGATGAAATAATGTGTAACTTACTATCCAGAGTTTGGATTTTTACAGAGACAGAAGAAGTTGGAAGGCAGCCAAGGTATTTGAGCATTAACTTGTCCAGATTTAGCTTGCCTTCTCAGTTTTTGAGCATTTCTTTGCTCATTGGCTAATGGTAATTTTAGCACCCTCCATGAGTAACGGCCAATATTTCCAGCCTTATATGCCTATTGTGAAAAAGCAAAACCTCCACCACTTGATGCAATAAATGTAGTTTACATCTACTGATCATGAAATCTGCTGCTTAAAATTCAGAAGAGCAAGTACTTATAACATCTTATTATTCCACCTTCACTAGTGTTTGGGTTTTTGTAGTTGAGAGCTTTCATATCAAAACATTTTCAAAATATGAATAGGACTAGTAAAATATGGTTTATATCTTGATTGGTATTTACAAATTAATGCAGTATTCTCTAATTTTCTATTCACTTACGGTTTCATTTTTATGAGGCTTGAGCCTGCTCTCCAGAATATGACAATCTACACCTTGGAAAAAGAGCTCACTGGTTAATTTTTACAAATTACAGAGTGAAGCATGCTGCATATTAGAGGGCAAAAATTACACCTTTACCCCGATATAACGGGACCCAATATAACACGAATTCGGATATAACGCGGTAAAGCAGCGCTCCGGGGGGACGGGGCTGCGCACTCCGGTGGATCAAAGCAAGTTTATAACGCGATTTCATCTATAAGGGGGTAAGATTTTTTGGCTCCCGAGGACCGCATTATATCGGGGTAGAGGTGTATCTCTAAAATCTATTTTAGATTATTTAACAGGATAGAAAAATGTGATTAAAATAATCTTGATTGCATAAAACTAATCTTTTTTCAAATTTACTAGTAGGCATTTTAACTTTCTTTTTTAATGCTTTCTTTAATACCTCTTTCTCTTCCACTCACAATTTAAGCAATTAATGTTGTGTGCTTGAGATTCTTAGTTGACTGGGTCTAGAAAAGTGTTTCTTTTCTCTTGTTGCTATCGTCCAAAATTGGTGGGAGATAGGAACTCAGAGTTGGATTTATTTAGGAGTCGTGGGTTCAGATCCTAAAAGAGTCACAAATGAAAATGCATTTGGTTTTGTCCTAGTTTCTAGTTCTGATTCAGATGCAGAATACTGCTTAATCTGATCAGTAGTCTCAGTTCAGGAAAACGCATAACTAAAATAGGATTTCCCTAGGCTAAGATGGAGTTCCATTTTCAGAATTATGTGAGACAATTCACAGAGCACCAGACTGCTGCATGCTTTGTGTCAAAGCGTTATTTCCTCACAGTTAAGAACACAAAATTAATCTAGAAATAAATGTGATCAGGGAACAGAAAAAATAAGGATATGATTCTATATCATATTTGCTTGTGAGGGATGTTTGAAATAGTAACTTGGTGTTATAAATAACTTTTTGTTCAAAAGTAGAAGTTATTAGAAAAATAGGATGATGTGAATTGCAACTTAAATGTGAAGTTTTAGTTGTACAATTAAAAATAAAATGACTATGCATTATATGCAAATAACTGATGATGTGATGGGGAACTATTATTGTGTGATCTGGAATACAAAATATTTGGACACTCAGTTGTCTGAAACTGCGCCTTCTGGAATCTTCAGATCTATATTTATCTCTAGTCAGGATTTTCTCATGTGAAAGATTTATTCTGTCCCTATATGGTAACATCATCAGGTTTATCCCTGAATTTTTTTTCCAGAAGCATAGTCTTTTGTAGCCTTCATTGTGAGTCTTAGCATCTTATACCAAATTTCAGTCTTAGATAACTGTATTATTTCTAGAGGTAGTTTCATTTATAACATTATTAATTACTTTAGTCTACAACTAAATTGTAATAATACATTACGCTTTTCAGAGAATCTAAAATTGCTTTACAATGTTTAGGTAGGTATTAATGTACCTTTTGTGTACACACACACAGAGCTGAAGCGACTACCCATAGTCACACTGCAGATCAATTGCAAAACCTGGGAATAGAACCAAGGTCTTCTGAATAACCATTTAACTAGTCTGCCCCTAAAAATTAAGTTCTCAAGTTTTAAGTAACTCAAGAAGGATTAATAATCCTAGAAAAAATGGTCAAGAATAACCAAAAAGTTTATGACCGTTCTGGAAAAAGATGGAGTATTTGGGTACCTGTTTGCTTTAGGTGCACCTTAGAAAGGTTTTTGTAAAAATAGTTGTTCTGTCCTTTAGTTTGATACGTTTGTCATTTTTCTGGGATTGAACTCAGCAGCAGCAGTGTTTGGCTTTCTTGGTAGAGGGCTCCTTTTCCAAAATCATCACCTTGTGGAAGAAACTCATTTTTGTAAATTGTTAGACTGGTGGTCTATGATAGAAATGTCAAAGTCGAGAATTTTCCTGTTTAGTGGCCCATAATGTTTCTAGAGTCTAGTTCAGTGGGAATATGGAAAGTAAAGGATCTTGTTATAAGGATCTATATTTTGGTTAGTGTGTGTATAAGGGCTAGATGAACTAATGGCTACTATGGCCTAATCCATTAAACTGTTTCATAAAATATGCATCTGTTCAACTGGGGTCTTCAGACATGAACAGTCCCAGTGCAAAATAACTGCTATGAACTGAGTTCATCCTTCAGCACTGAGAGTACTGGAAGGCTATATTTTGTAAATTGAGATCAATAAATATTTTTTTGAGACTTCTTACCTTGACAATCTGCAAAAATGTTATGCATGTTTCTTTATTGCTATAGATGCAGTTCATTTTTGTGGTTTAAACTTATTTTGGAGATTACAATGAAAAAAATACCTAATTGATGTTAAAATAAAGTAGATAAAGAAATTCATGATGGAATGTGAATAAAATGGGCTTCGTGTTATACTGCAACTATTTTTCTAGACACCTGCTAATCTGAAATTCAGAACTGTAGCAGTTATACGCGTTTTGCTTGCTTAATTTGAAGAGTAGTGTATTATTTCAGTGTTCTTAAAAGAATTTCAAGGTTTGTTTATATTCTGCATTTTGCGAGGAAAATCTCATTTTTATCTGTATGTTGGTTCATAAAAAATCCAACTTTTTCTGGTACAGCATGTATATTAGCAGTGGCAACCCTCCAAATTTCATTTCAGCAGAAATGCTTTGTTACTTCACACTTTGTAAATCCAAGTAGAACAGCGCTTGAAAAATAATTATGAAGTATTAAATACTAGGCTCACACTGAGAGTTGTGTCCACAGATCTGAATGCAATTGGAAACTGAGTCACAGGGGTTGTGACTTCCCTAAGGCGACACAGCACATTTGTTCCCATTTTTAACATAGAATCGGTTTTCTTGTCACCTGTTCTTAATCACTGGATTGTGAAGCCTTCCAAATTATCAAACCCCAGCCTTTATGGCCCTTGTGAATATCTTTTAAAGCCTTTAACTTCTGTTTTTCCTTTGTAGGTTGATCTCCTATCAAGAATTTTTGGCATTTGAGTCAGTTTTGTGTACTCCAGATGCAATGTTCATTGTTGCTTTTCAGTTGTTTGACAAGAGTGGCAATGGAGAAGTGACATTTGGTAAGAATACTCTCAGAAAGCATTTTAACAGATTAAGGTCAATAGTATCGATAGCAAGAATGGCCAAGACTCCCTGGAAATCTAACCGGAAATACGTATAGTTCTGCACATACAGTACTGATTTCCTAAAAGGGTATCTATAGGTAAAATTTGTTTTCATTTTTTCAAAGTGTTGGTTAGAACACAAGCGTAAGAAATCCAAAAATGTAATTACTATACTTTGTTGAATCATTGACTCTTACACATTCCTAAAATAGGTGGTGTAAAACTTGCTTGTGCAGGACTGTCCTGTAACATAGTGAACCATGGGTACTAATTCCTTCATTCCTGAAGGGATTTTTTTAAGAAGTTCAGGATCTCCAGGTACCACCTTTGGAGAACTGATACTACATTTATTGAGAAGATAATAGGGGTTGCAGGTAGAAATGAAGATGTTCTAATTCATGTTTTAGAAATCCCAATTTAATTTTCCTGTTTTAAGAACAAATTCTACTCTATCTTCTATGGGTACAACTCCTGAGCTGAACCCATGTAAGTAAGAGTGGAATTTGGCTTTTAGACTTTTATTGTTACAGTCTAATTTTTATCACTGAGTAAGAACTGAACTGAACAGGATTCTGTAGGTGAAAGAGTTTCATTTTATCATGTTACTGAATAGATAAAAGCTTACTGATTATAATAAATTGTAGATTTGTTATTTAATGTTAAGCTAAAATGTATATTTAGATTAGAAAACATTTAATGCTGAGAATTTTAATACATGGAGTGCGAAATGTTAATTTTATCCAAAAGAATAAAGCTTTCAATAAAGATAATGCAATTTATGCTTGGATTTGTAGCCACTTACTGTCTGTACCAGCAATTTCTGAAAATTTTTGCACCAATTTTTGAGGTAGTGGTGAAACTCAAATCATGCATGAGCCTTTTTCTGAAAAAATATATATAGTATTGCTTGAATCATTACTCGTATACAGTGACATGATTAACAAACAGGGCAAAATATTAAGCACTCAGGGGCTGCCACATCCTAAAGAGAAATAATATGTAAGAACTTTATAAAAAGAAACAGTAAATTCAGGTACTAGCTAGCAGTCAAACTGACAAAGCAATCCATTACATTAATTCTCACCAAAAAAGTGATGATGCCCCGATTTCTCACAAATGTACATGAACATAGTCAAGTTGAAACAGCTGGTTCAAAAAATGAGTTAAAAGTAATGTCACGGAGTACATATGCCCTTGTGTCCCTCTGTGCTGGTTTTGGTGGTTTTATGGTCAGAGCTTCCTACTGTTAAATTGTGTTTTCCCTCTTCTGTGGCTGTATTAGAGGATCACAAAACAAGGGAAACTGACTAAACACAAAGTGGTGTCAAATGCACAAGGCAATCTCTAAAAATAGATACAAATTTGTCCTCTTTCAATTATTATAAGGTTAGTTGTAAAAATACAACTAAAACCAATCTTTCAGATAGAATTGTGATTTTTAAGTTGATATTCCTTTTAATATCAGAGTGCTGTAGGGAAGTTTTATACTACTATCCCCAGTTCATTACTTTTACAAAATATGCCATAGGGCAATTACTTGTATATTTTATAGTTAGTGGCATACTGTGAAATGTTTTAATTTCTTTATAATATATGTTTTGTGGTGCGGTACCCCTGACTTCCTGTTGCTTCTTGCTTGGCAGTTTCCCTTGGCAATTTTCCTACATGCAAAATGGCATACATAACCACCTTCACAGGGTTATTATAAGTGTGTAGAGTATGGGGGAAATATAAAGCACAATATAATTTCATATGAAATACTGACATTTGCTAATCAGCAATTGGTCTTAAATCACTTTTGTGAGTTAAGGAGATGCCTCTGTATTGGTTTATTTCTGGGCTCCCCCCCCCCGCCCCATTACATATGTATCAGACAGTAGGTTAGCTTCATATGAGTGCAGGAGACAATTTCAGTTATGTGAAATTAGGAAACTCTCCAAAGACCTCACGAGATGAGATCATGGTGAAGTGTGATATTTCCATTTTGGATCTTTGCTTCAAAGAATCTTACAAGATATTTACTCCTTGTGGGGTGAGGGGAGAAGGCCAGTTTTCTTCGATTTGTAATTTTTGACCTTAGCCAATCAGTGCGAATAAACAAAGGTATTACCCATTGCTTGACTTAAAATACACACACTTAATAGTGGCATATTGTGTATATTAATCTGTGTAGTGTACAAGGTTCTGTGCATGTATATCATGTCCCGTATGTATAAATATTTTTAATGTAGAGAATTATTAGAAATTATACCGAAATGGAATAGAGCTAGCCAACTAGCGCGCACGATTGGTAGACAGTTGTAGATCTGGAACTGTGGTTACATTTCAAACACACAACAAGTAGTTTCCTTCACTCTGATTTTTTTTTTCTTCCCCTTAGGCTTGACTCTGCATATATACCCATGACAAATGTGGCCATCTTGGCTTCTTGCTGGTTTTTTTGCCCTCTTTCTGTCACTTTTCTACTCTTACTAGCTCTTTATAAAATGTTTATATTCTACTCCCAATGAGTAACTTGTTTGTTAAATTATGTGTAAAGCTTTTACACAGAAACACCTAAAATCTCATAGAGGTCAAGGTTAACAACTTTATATTTATATGGAAACTTTTTGTCGGAAAGATTGATCCATTATCAGTGAATAACATATGTGAGATTATACATTACTGAGAATTATCTAAAATCTAAAGTTTATTGAAATAAAAGAAAAGGGGGGTGGAACGGTTAGCAGTCAATACCTAGTTGAACAAGTAACAACTTCATTTAACAGGTTTCAGAGTGGTAGCCGTGTTAGTCTGTATCAGCAGAAAGAACGAGGAGTACTTGTGGCACCTTGAGACTAACACATTTATTTGAGCATAAGCTTTCGTGGGCTAAAGCCCACTGTGTTCAAATAAATTTGTTTGTCTCTAACGTGCCACAAGTACTCCTCGTTCTTTCAACCTCATTTAAACCATTCATTCCCGTTTCAATCTTGGCTGTAATAGAAAGAAAACAATTTTTGAGAAAGGGATTTAGCATCCCTTAATAATAAACATGCTAAGGATTTGTGAAATCACAGTTCACCTTTAGAATACTTTCAAGTCAGGACTTTTCCTAATCAGGTAATTCTAAGACCCTGATTATTTTTTTAAACCTTCATTGATGAAGGTAAGTAACTGTCTACTTCATTGATGATAAACCTTCTTAACTTGAAAGAAGTATTTAAAATAAGATATAAAACAAATGCTACAAAGCTGAGAGAATTTACAGATTTTTTTTCTATACATTTTTAGTTGAACTGAAATTGGGTTAGAGCAAATGTTCGTATTGGGTAGTTTTTGCTTTTCAGCTCTGTTTTCTGAGATAACTCAAAGAGCTGTGCCTTTGCTTGATGCTAAGCAGATAATCCCCATCTTGTGGGGTAAAAGTGACTGGAACCTGGGATTGCCAAGACTGCTTAAAATTTCTCTAGAAGTAGGTATTTGACTGGAAATGAAAGGATTCTTCTTGAACTGTCAACTGGGTAAACTTTAAACTGATCTGGATTGTGTCACTTAACTGGTGTGTACAAGTCCAAGCACTTTCTTCCAATTTTGCACCTTCTAATGCAGAGGCTAGAAGGACAGCCATTCTCATGGAATGTTTCAGAGACTGATTTTTAATTAAATACCTGAGCTAACTTAAAATCTTGTAGCTCTGAAGAGCAGAAGAACAGATAAAATAACGAAACTGTATATTGTTTTACAGTTTTCCTGTTCATGATTTCCCTGTGTTCAGTTTTCAAATTCTTTTGGAGCAAGTTGGAAGGTATTTGGATATTTGAACGCTGACTAATGCAAGGCATTTAAATATTGTTGCTCAGAGCAAAAAAAAGACTATCTCCTAATCTCTTAAGAAAGCATTTACAAAAGCTCTGTCTATACTATTATAGATGGATGGGATTATTAACAAATTTCTAATTTTAAACCAGTAAATTTACTCCAACAAATGTAACACATTACTCCTTGGGAAAGAGAGGGTTAAATCTTCCTTAAAATCGAGAAACAGTAGCGGTTTTGAGAGTGTTGGAGGATGGGGAGGGGCTGAGGAAGAGTGAGTGAGAGGTAGTTGAAAACACTTCAGTAGTGGTAAACACCCATTTTTTCATGGTTTGTATGTATAAGAACATCTTCTGTATTTTCCACAGTATGCATCTGATGAAGTGAGCTGTAGCTCACGAAAGCTTATGCTCAAACAAATTGGTTAGTCTCGAAGGTGCCACAAGTACTCCTTTTCTTTTCACGAATACAGACTAACATGGCTGTTACTCTGAAGCCTTTCAGTCTAACTGTTTACTTCCTATTTTGCCAACCCCCAACGCTCAAAAATCATGAGTCAGGCTCTAAAACTAATTCATGAGATTGGATAAAAAAAACCCAAACTTTAAATACAACACACCTTCATGTTAAACTTAGTGTACATTTATTACCTTACCTGAGGTTGGTTTCTGTTTAACGTGGTATCATAGGTACATGCAGTGAATATGGGAACATGATGTATGCATCAATGCATTTTAGTTATTTATGATAATTTCAGGAGTTCCTGTGAAATTAGAAATGGCACCCTTCCTTTCTTTGGTCCTTCCACATGGTTTTTCTGTTTAATCTTCTATCCCACTACCCTTTCTCCTCTCCAATCTCACAACTAGAACCACTCAACATAATCTGTTATCGATATGTGAGAGGCACCCATTCAGTTTTAATAGTAAATAGTTTAAAGTCCAGGGGCAGTGTTAATGTACAGAACAAGAGCTCAGCAGCGCAGGAAGCAGTGACTTGTACGTGTTTATTTGCACAAAAATGATTAATTCATTACCTTTGTACTTTGGCCACTATTAATGATGGTACTGACCTTTTAAATAGGAATAGAAATATATTTCCATTCATTTTAGTTCCTTTTTATTCACCCCATGCATCATCCTCTTCCCACTCTCCCACCTCAGCACTAGCAGGCGTACTGCTGCACTTGTTACACTTGGGGTATGGCTATACAGTAGATGGGAGGGTGCTTCCCAGAACGGGTAGATAGACGCGTGCTAGCTGCTCCTGAGTGATTATACTAAAAATAACAGTGTGGCCACAGGCAGCAATGGCAGCAGCTGGGGTGGCTTGCTCATGCTGCTGAAGCCGTACAGCTATTTTTAGCATGGTAGTGCATGGCTGTCTACCTGAACTGGGAAGCCGCCTCCCAGTTGCTGTGTAGATATACCATTGGATTCCTTCCTCTGTTATTCCCTAACACACCACTTGCGCAACATCCCCAGGGAGCTTTTCAGACAGTCTTCTGTTTTTTATGTTATTTGCAAATAACAGCAGGTTTTTGTTTTGATTTTTGTTTTGTATCCTGAAGGTGGAAGTGAATGAAATTAGCTTTTTGCAGAAATAGCAAAAGATCATAGCAACACTTTAGAAGTGCATTGCTTACATTAGTGTTTAGACTTTTAGTGATGGGGACCATAAAAGAACCTGGATACACAGATAAAATCTCACTTAACCCCCCTGCCCCAACATTGACGTGCTTATGCTCATATAGCTTATCTGTGGAATGGATTTTGCCTGTAACTTTAGTGTGACCTTTTGCTTCATGAGAGATGATAGGGAGTTACAAACTCTGCTATGCAGGCTGGCAGAGTGTAGAACTTCTATGAAATCTCAACTGTGGTTTTTGCATGGGCTGTATTGGAGGCCTCACAAACTATAAGCATTGCCTATCTAAAGTGATGAACTTGTACTTACAGTGAGCCTAAAGTTTCAGGCTCAGTTACAAGCTTTAATACTCCCAGATCTTAAATTTTGGGAGAGTTTAGAAAGAGAAGAGAGAATTCAGAACCCAGGGTTCCCAGCCAGGATCACTTAAAAGGCTACTTTGATTCTGTGCACTATCCAATGTATCCAGAAAAGTTGAGACAAAGTTGATAACCCCATCTCATGGACATCTTACAGAATGACTCCCTTCTCCTTGTTCCAAGGAAATGTCTTCAATTTTTGATGAAATGTAATTCATTTTAAGTGTTTTTCAATTTAAAGTACAAGCATTTTGTGTAAGACATCTTATAGTAGCTATCACCCAAGGGCCAGAAAAAATGAGTACTTGTGACACCTTAGAGACTAACAAATTTATTTGAGCATAAGCTTTTGTGAGCTACAGCTCACTTCATCGGATGCAGCTGTAGCTCACGAAAGCTTATGCTCAAATAAATTTGTTAGTCTCTAAGGTGCCACAAGTACTCATTTTTTTTTGCGGATACAGACTAACACGGCTGCTACTCTGAAACCTGTCATTATCCAAGGGCCAAGATGTCCAACTGCTAGTTTTGCCTCTGTGCTTACCCTCGTGTTAAATTGTTGGTGAGGGCTGCTGCCTTTCCTTTTTTTAATGTATGAGCAATAGCATAGTCTGAGTCCTGAAGTTTACATTCTGCCGAAAACATTTGAAATGCCAAAAATCTGCAGGCTGATCCTAAATTGGTGCTGCAACATAGAATTTCCATTGTGTGCATTTCCAGTGGCCTTAGCCATAACTAGAATGTGCTAACTTCCATTCTATCCTAAATTGCTGTACAATTCAGCTTGTTTAGCCCTCTGCTCAGTGGAAAGCCAAGATTAAAAGATAAGGGCTGTTGGAGATTGTCATGATGTAGGTGCAATGTTAGAGCTACATGGAGCAATTTACATTATTCCTGGTTGCAGCTGATATTCATATTTGTTCACAGTTTAAAAAAAATACAGTACAGTATATAAAAGTAAAACAAATATATAAATAGAATACTTTCAGCACTATAGCTCAGATCAAAAGGATTGAGTAGCACTGTTACGATTCTGCGGTAACATAGTCTCTTCCCCCCTTGTGGGTGGGTGGGTTAGGGGGATGATGATTGAGCTCATTTGCACCTGTGTTCTGTTTGGGTTCTTATGCCATGCTCCTCATCTTTGTATCTGCATGCCTGGAACTCAGATTGGTATTTAGCCTCTTCCCTTGAAATTGAATGTTGTCTGAAAAGGATCTTCTTTTGGAGAAAATTTACTGCGCCTCACAGGTGCTGACTTTGGCCCTATCTTCAAAATATTTGAAGGTGATTGGACAAAATCTGGTGTGCAAAGCCTTCAAAGAAATGCTGTTCAGATACAGCTATAATTTGCTTTAAATGGTCAGGTGGAAAATTTCTGTGGCAGTCATGTAAACATTTTGTCTAAGCACTTGCCTTTAATTTGGAGGTAGTGCACTGGAATGCTGGAGCTATGGATTTGTATGTGACTTTAGGATTATAACTCCTGGGGCTAATGGTAGATTGGATGCATCACAGGGCTGTGCTCTGGCCATGTCATTTGTGTGGCAGCCCACATCCAAGCTGCATCATGGAGCTACATTGATATCTGCCTTGGAGGAGAGTATCTGTCCAGCAAAAGGTAATTCTACCACAGAAAGATTAGCAAAGACTGGGAAGAGACTTCAGTAAATAAGCAGCATGGATTGATGGGGACGATGAAAAACTTCTATCAGATTGTAATAAAATGGTGTTTTTTACAATTTTTTTTTTAAGTTTAGCAAATTGCTATCTGATCTCTTTCTTATTTGAATGGTTCTATCAGATATGAACTACTTGCAGTTTATCTTGATAATTTGCTGACATCTGTCTCGGGAAATAAAAGGAGTACACGTACCTTAACATTAGCCGATTTTATCAATTTCTGTTGTTATAAATACTCTGTCAGCTTGAACGTAGAAATATAAGTTCCTGCACCTGCTGTGATAGAACAGAGTAAAGAGAAAAATTAGAGCATGGGACAGTGTGACAAATATGCTGGTGGACATCACTTCATTCACAGTCACCAGAGTATGACCATACTTTTGAAACCTCCCTTGCAACTATAATGTGAGGCAAATGATATAACCAAAAACCCAATCTTGTACATTAGTGAATTGATCTGGAACTCTGACCCCTTCCATAGAGTTCCATTCGTCCCTCTTTCTTTCCTTCTCACAATGATTTCTCATACACTGAACCAATAAAGCCTCTACAATCATGGAGTAGCATTGATTCATGTAAAGAAGGCAGCTATAGAACTGAAAAGCATATACTTTAAAACATGAACAAACCAACTGATCACTTAATGTAAAGAAGGGAACAGATTTCCATCAAAGAAAGAGTCTGTGATGGAAAAATGGACGGAAGATATTGCAGTCCACATCTGTGAATTTCCACTTAGAAACAGAGTAGATAACTGCTCATAGGGTAAGAGTCCTCTAGTACTATTGATAAATGTAAACTCAAACAATGTTAAATATGCTAGCTAAGTTGTTAACAGAAAAGAGTCCTGTCTTAAAGAAAATATTTTAGCATTTCTCTTTTAACTTAAGCTCTGTGGTGGGCTTTTAAATTAGTTTAGTTTCACAAGGAAATTTAGAATTGATTTAAAATTTTTGAGCTGAATTTAGAAAATTATGTGCTGGTCTAGTTTGCATGTGTCCAATTTGTGTGAACAAATGTCCAGTTGTGTCCCATTGGCCATTTGCATACACATACCAGACTTGTATGCACATAATATCCCATCTAATTTTTCTGTATCGGGCTTTGTATATGCTATAGGTTGATTGGTTGTACAGTACACACAATATAATTCCATACCCTAAAATGTGTTTTTTTCCCTCTCTACTTCATTTAAAAGGTGACATCTTTAATTTCACTTACCTTAAAACATTTTAATAACTGAGACTACCAATCATGTTTTATAGGGTTTGATTTCTGTGTCAGGGCCATATTTTATGACACTATCAGAAGCTTTTAATAAGGTGCTTTCTGCTGAGCTAATGATATGCTTTAGGTGGCATTTCTTATGCCTATCTTCAATAGACATATTCAGGCTAGTGTGAATGTAATAATCAAGTTTCAATCAAACCATACTTAGTATGACAAATATTGCATTAGACAGTGATGCAGGTATTCATGTTTTTGATAAAAGGCTTAATTTGACTCCTTGCAGAAATGGGGAATTACTATTGATTTCTGTATCAGAGTACAAAATAGCAACTATTTATAGTGCTACAAGAGAAATTGCTTCTTAATTAAAATTAAATATGAAATTATTAATTCCATGGCTTTACATAGTAATGTACAATTTTGGGTATTAAATTCTGTAGTAAATGTGTTCTTACACGTGGCTCTGAATATATAACTTAGAAATTATTCTAAAGTGACCAGACTACAACACTTTCTAAATGGCCTTATAAAACTTCTTATTTTCTACCAGGAACATTTAGGCAGGGGTGAATTATTTTATCCTACAACTCATTTGCTTTTTTTCCCCTCCCAAGAAAATGTCAAAGAAATTTTTGGACAGACCATTATTCATCATCAAATCCCTTTTAATTGGGATTGTGAGTTTATTCGACTGCATTTTGGACATAACAGGAAGAAGAACCTTACCTACTCGGAGTTTACACAGTTTCTGCAGGTCAGTTATTTATTTTTCTTTCTGTGCATAATTGGCCGTCAGCTCTGTCATTTGTGCTGTATTAATGCCATTATAAATTAGTTTTATTACATGGTGGTGAGAAATTTGTTGTCCAGATAGACTAATCAGAACAGAGCTAAACTATCACTGTACCATACAGATTATATAATAGGATCACATACAGTGCATTAGACTTTGGTCCACCACCCTGTTGGAGGGCAGGATTAATTTTGTTTCTAAAACATCCCCTCATTGATGAGTGTGGGTGTCTGGTCCTGCTCCCGTTGGAGTTCAGTGGCAAAACTGATTTCAATGGGAAAAGGATTGGGACCTGAATATCTCCACTGGCTGTTACTCCATAGCTTCCCTTGATACTTTGTTGTATTGATTAATTTTTCATTTAGCTTCATAAAGTTTTTCCTATTACATTTCCCCATAATATACACTACTGCACCTCAGAAGTTTAAGACCCTTGTGCCAAACTTGCAGTAAGCCAGAAGTCTTCCTTTCAAAGGTTTGCTGAAGAATCCTGTGGGGAGAGGACTTTAAAAGTATTCACTCCCAGAACCATATTTCACATTAGAGGGGAAAAAGGAGTTGTCAGCTAAGAGAAAAGGAAAGAAGGAGAATGTGGACAGCTGTGCATTGTAATTAAGGGGAAAAGATTTTGCAAATTTATGTAGGTAATTGAATTCTATATAATTTGAAATGATCAACTCATATTATATTTTTGTTGTGGTTTCTGGCTTTTAGGCCTAAAGAAAATTAAAATTCCATAATTGACGTAATTCCTCGGCTGGCCTGTGAAATTAAATTGCTTTGTTTTTGGAAATAATTGCAGGAAAGTACAGGGTGTTGAATTAGATTGGTTATATGGCTTGTAATGATAGTTTAGGATATAGATACTGAGGGCATTCTACAAAATAAAGAGTTTGGTTAGATAGGTTCTAAAGTCCATGGTGTGTATGGAAGAAATGCAGTAAAATTGTGGGAGGTATGCAGAAGATAGTGGTACAAGGAATTGTGGGAATGGCAGTGGAGTGTCATCTAAACTCAAGCCCAGATACCTCTGCTGCGCCCACACTGTACAGTAGGTGGTAAGGGAGTGGTGGGTCACAGCTCAGTATACCCTTACACAAACATGTGAGCTGGGGTTCAGTACATCCCTAGATGTGGCTTTAGGGCTTTGAATGTGGATGATAAGGGTTTTGGGCAACAATACACTGTTCACATATCCTGAGTGGCAATTTTTGTTGAGATAACCCAGAGCAGTATCCTGGGCAGCCCCAAGGAAGCTCTCTTCTGGGATACAGCAGGGTTCTGTCCAGTGCTTAATTTGTAATGAAAGGTGTCGTGGCTTAAGCAATTTTTTTACATTCATAACTGATGCAGCAATCCCAGAGGTGCCAGGGCTATGAACTGCCAAGCCTAGAAGTGCCAGGGCTCAGCTCTGGCAAGCCCATGCAAATTATCAGACCTGCTACTGCATTCAGCTGGCTTAGTCTGTGTTGTGCTGAGATCAGAGTCTGGATGAGGGCAAGCTGGTTGCAGCTCAATCTAGACAAGACTGAGGTAGTACTGGTAGGTTGGGGAAACTAACCAGAATATTTAGTTCAGTGGGTATCAGCTGGAAAATTTTGCATGCCTTTTGTTACTCTGGTTAATAACCTGGGAATATTTTGGATTCCCAGCTGCTTCTAGACCTCTAGGAATAATGGGAGTTGAGTGTGTGCTTTATTATTATGCATGGCTAGAAGGATGCAGTTTTTTTTATATGGGTCTCACTAGAGTGATCCATGCTTTTGTCACTTTGGGATTAGATTGCTGCAGTGTGCTTTATATGAGGCTACTCTTTTTAAATTCATTTGTAAACATTAGATGGTATAAAATGCAGTGACCCACTTGTAAAGAGATGTTTCTCTCAGGGAGCATGCTAAACTTGTATTCTGGAATCTTCACAGGCCTCCAGTTTATTTTCAGGACAATTCAAGGTGATAATTTTAACCTATAAAACCCTAATTGTGTTCAGTCCTGAATACCTGAGAGATCAGCACTCTCCTCATGGAAGAGGTCTCAAGAGGTGATCTAGTCCAGTCCCCTGAACTCATGGCAGGACTAAGTATTATCTAGACCATCCCTGACAAGCGTTTGTCTAACCTGCTCTTAAAAATCTCCAATTATGGAGATTCCACAACCCTCCTACGAAATTTATTCCAGTGCTTAACTGTCCTGATAGTTTGGAAGTTTTTCTTAATTTCCAACCTAAACTGACCTTGCTGCAATTTAAGCCCATTGCTTTTTGTCCTATCTTGAGAGGTTAAGAAGAACAATTTTTCTCTCTCCTCCTTGTAACAACCTTTTATGTACTGCATAACACATCATTGGAGGAGCATTGGCTAACAGCTCCCTGGTTTAACATTGAGCAGGCTGCAGGCAGGGCATTGGGTTCGAAATGTGAACAGTCCTTTGTGCTTCAATTCACCAAAGCCCAGATTTGATGACATTTCAAACTCTAATTGTTCTCCTTTGATTTTCTTGTGACAGCAAAGATGAATGGGTGGGAGTGGTGGGAAGACTTTTTGGCTTCCATTTTGGATTGGAGTTTTTTGGGATGAATCAGTTTGTTGAGCGCTTTTACTTAAACTACTGTTGTATTTTTATATAGAGTATAACATTTGCATGCACACTCTTAGGCAGGTGGATGAAGACAGTGGGAGTTCCATGCACACTGGGTGTATGGACTCATATTCTTAATGTGATATTTCTAATTCGTATTTCAGGAGCTACAGTCAGAACATGCAAGACAAGCCTTTGCACTGAAAGACAAAAACAAAACTGGTATGATTACTGGACTGGACTTTAGTGACATCATGGCTACCATTCGTTCGCATATGCTAAGTCCGTTTGTGGAAGAAAATCTAGTTTCAGTAAGTGTAAAGAAAATAATGTCTTAAATATAAGTGCTATTCAAGTGAGAGTTTGTAATTTAATTGATATATATCTAAAATTCTTAACACACGCCTTATCTTCCTCTTCATTAGCAATACTGACAATGCAGTACCATTCATTGCTCACATAGGGTTTTTATGCAATATAGTGTTTTTATAGAAGTAATACTGATTAGGGCCGTCGATTAATCACAATTAACTCACGTGATTAACTAAAAATATATTAATTGCGATTAATCACAGTTTTGATCACACTGTTAAACAATAGAATACCAATTGAAATTTATTAAATATTTTGGATGTTTTTCTACATTTTCATATTCGTATTCTGTGTTGTAATTGAAATCAAGTGTATATTATTTTTATTAAAAATATTTGCATTGTAAACATGATAAACAAAAGAAATAGTATTTTTCAATTCACCTCATAAAACTAGTGCAGTGCAATCTTTGTTGTGAAAGTGCAACTTTCCCATGTAGATTTTTTCGTTGTTACATAACTGCACTCAAAAACAAAACAATGCAAACTTCAGAGCCTAGAAGTCCACTCAGTCCTACTTCTTGTTCAGCCAATCACTAAGACAAACAAGTTTGTTTACATTTATAGGAGATAATGCTGTCCTCTTCTTATTTACAGTGTCACCAGAATACCAAATAAATGGTATTCTATTATTGTTTTAACAGTACGATTAATCACAATTAATTTTTTAATTGCGCGATTAATCATGGTTAATTATTTTTAATTGCTTGACAGCCCTCATAATGATGATAAAGTACAAGTTATTCTGCATTACTGAAAGCAAGATTGTTTGTCATGAATAGCTGAGTATTTTCCTTTTTGTAAGAGTCAGTGAGGTGAGTCACCATAGGTGCACGTTCTTATGGCTTGGCATTTCATAGTAGTGTCTTCTCATTAGATGCCTTCTGTGCAGTGGTCTGCTGTTCTCATGACTTGGCCCTCCAGCCAGGGACCTCTGTATGGTCCCACCTCTTTTGGGGTAAACATAATCCCGTATGGCTGTCGCCCAGTGACTTTATGTTGGGTTTTCATCCCAGCTACAGGCTTAAGTCCTTTCCAGCCCTTATATCCAGGGGCCTCCCCACTACTTTTGTTAGTAGGGGAACCCAGGTGCTCCCTGAACTCCAGGTTTCAGCCCAGGGACCTTGTAATAAACAGCTACGGTCTGCCTATTTGTATCCACTGCTTCCTACTGTGGCCTGCTTCTAGGCCTTTCCACCAGCTCCTTCCTGGGTGCACTCCTTCACAGATCCCAAAAGGAAAAAATCCATAGCTCTGGGTACAGACAACATATATGAGTCCCTTGCCAGGCCTACATACCCCTAGGGAGGCTCAGGTCTAACTGTGTCTTGTTATTTTTTGGCTCTGGCCAGGCCTTTTTTTCAGTCAGTTCTGGGGTAGGCCCTGGTCCTAATCAGGCCTTCCTTCAAGAGGCCTTCTTCTCTTCCCAGTCAGCCCCTGCACGGAATGTTTCCCCTTTTAAGTTCCTCCAGGCTTGGCACTTCTTGCAAGTGAAGCAGGATGGGGCTAATTGCGCCCACAGGTTCTCATTAACCACTTCCCACCTTGTATGGGGTTTGTATACTCTGTCACAGTAAATAAAAAATTTGAGCTGAAATTTGCAATGTAAACAGTATTATAACTAGTGACATGAAATGTGGTCCAGATCCTGCAAATTCGTACTCATGTGAGTAGTCGTATTTACTGTAATAGGACTATTCATGTGAGTCAGAATTTGCCCATCTTTTGGCTCACTGCTCTTTATAGACAAGTCCCCAGTCCAGCAAACAAATTAAGCATGTGATTAATCTTAAATACATGAGAAGTCCCATTGAAGTCAATGGGGACTATTTATACACTTAAGTATTTTGCTGGATGGGGGAAGGTGTCTTAGTTTGGAAAGTAAGGATTTGTGTTAATTTCAACTTCTAAGGTTAATTGTTAACACTGTTAACTATTGCTATAAATTATCTAAAATAAAACATACGCAAATTTCACTGTTGGAAAAATCTAGAACAACGCATTCTACAAAAAAGTTTAACAGTAATTCTACAGTTGTTTCCTGATTATTTTTATTGCATCAAAAACCATAGTACCCTTTCTATGTAATAATGACCCCCTCACTGGTATCACTAAAAAAACAGGATATAACTACTACGATGGAAATATATCTTAATCTTTTCTTGCATGTCCAGATGGATGTTAATTTACAGTAAAGCTCTCTTGGGTTGTCAATGGGTTTAAGGCTATCAGCTGAATCCTAACCACATATCAGGATCTGTGTTTTATCTTTTTTTTTATTTATGTTTTTAAGGTAGCAGGCGGAACTATTTCACATCAGGTCAGCTTCTCCTATTTCAATGCTTTTAATGCCCTGCTGAATAACATGGAACTCGTTAGAAAGATATACAGTATTATAGCAGCTACAAGGAAAGATATTGAGGTCACAAAAGGTAAAATAAATTTACTATATTTTATTAATTTTCAGATCTATAAAGTGTGTCTTTTTTATACTGTATATGGATTAAGACTAGTAAATCTAGTAATATGGAGGTTTAGCACAGCTATGCAAATATTTCAAGTTTGATTCTGAATGTGCTTCTCCTGCTCAACTCCAGACTTCACAGGCCAGCAGGGGGTTCTAGCTGGCTCTTTAAGGAGAAGAGTTGTCAGGGTTCTGACAAGAGCCTTGACTGGTTCTGATATCCTGGGGATACCACTGCAATGTGGACCTTCTTATGGTAGTGATAAGTGTTTACATAGAGCGTAGAAAAGTCTGGGGAATATGGCAACTATGGCAGAATGGGTATGCTTTAACAATAACAAAAATACTTAATCAGAAACTCTGTGTCCTGTTGGCTGTTCCTGTGTGCTACTGTAGCTCTTTCCACACAATTTTAGCGGAGTTTGTAACCGTTTAATGGCATGGTGTGCGCTAAATATAATTTGTTTCCACACATACAATAAGGCTAATACTGTTAGCAAGCGTGCAAGTTAACTGTGATTCAACTTTGCCACTGGCCTGGATTGATTGGCTTTCTGTAACCATTTCATAACATAGCTATTTCCCATCTGTGGATGGGACCCACTAACTATATCTTCTGGGTTGGCCCCACCCCTTTTCCTTCCAGTTCTTATGAAGTTAGACATCTAAGAGTGCAATACCCCATGTGTGCTGCTCTATGTTCATAAGCTCTGGGCACCGTCTGTCTTTGGATGGTAGGATGGGACACCTGTCCAGATTCTCCAGTTTGTACTGATACATCACTACCTAACTATTTTGGTAAATGTGAATGCACAAACGTGGCTCACATGATTATCTTGTGAAAAACTTGTTTTATAGATACTACTAAACCATGTTTTCTGTAACTGATCAGAGGAGTGTCATGGATGTGTTACAAATTGTATTTGTAGTGTGGATAGGCACTTATCCAAACCTGGGAACAATGAGAGCTAGGGGAGGAAGGAACAGTGAAATGATTGTGCTAGTTTTAATGCTGATTGGTTCATCCATAAATTATACCATTGTCTGCTTTTACAGTAGAGCCCCAAATACTGGATCTGATCTATGGACTTTGCTGATAGGAGAATTGCTATAGATTTCAATGGGGACTACTTGCATAAGTAAGAGTTGCAAGATCAGATTTACTCTGTGATTGAAGCTGCTGTTCTGAAATAGATGTGGTACTAATTCTGGCTCATTTCATTCTATTTAAAGTGAAAATGTGATAAATGATTCAGGATCATTTACCTTATTTTCCCCTTCCTCTTAAATCCAGAGGAGTTTTCCCAGGCTGCAATCAAATTTGGACAAGTGACACCGCTGGAAATCGATATTCTCTATCAACTTTCAGACTTATACAATGCTACAGGGTAATTTATAACTATCATAATCATTCATATTAGTCTTTCCACCCTATTTATATTTACTTTAAAATAGATTTGTTTTACGTATATATTCATATATTACGTATATATGGATTATTTGATGACTGCTGACTGTGCTGGGGGGTGAGTGGTGTATAAGTATATGTATAGTGCAGTCATCAGATAATCAGTATATGGTGTAAAATAACAAAATACACTCCCTGCTTCAAAAAACTTGTAATACACAGATTGCTGGTGTAAACTTGAAGTGTGAGAGGTGTCTTGACTAGATTGCAGCATGTGAGTTATTATGGGGTACGTGGTGGCTGCTCCATTTACAGAGTGCAGACCCTATATTACCAGTATGCAAGGGCCCAAACCTGGGTAATGCTGAGTTCCCTTTATTCCCACTGAGGACAATGAGAGCAGAAATGCTTATAACTCCCAAGATTGGATCCTGCAACAGTACTTAGTAAAGTACTTAGGAATACCTGAAATATAACAAATAATATATAAAGCCATAATCTAGTCTGTTGAGGAAAAGGTGCTTGCTGAGATTTGTTTATGATTTTGGCTAACAATGATTTATTTTCCTTGGGCTTGTCTGAAGGCGTTTAACTTTGTCAGATATTGAGAGAATAACACCACTGGCTGAAGGTGCCTTGCCTTACAACTTGGCAGAACTCCAGCGGCAGGTAGGTAGGAGTGATATCATGTGTACAGTCAATTGTGAAAATGCTAAACTGAAGGAAACATTTAGAAGTTGGCAATTTATAAAACTTCTGAATATTTGCTTATGAAAATTAGATCTATTTGCCTTAAAAAGACTTCTACAAAACTCAAATCTGTGCTTATAGTTTAAAAAGAAAAGAAAAGAAAATCTGTTCCCAGATTTTACAGATTTTCTTTTCTCTCTTGAATATAAAGAAAACATGTTGGATCCCTCTGACATTAGTGATGTTTTTGTTGTCTAGGCACTAGATTTTAAGGGAAGTTCTTATTACATTTTTTTATAATTGGACTGAAATTGTAAGAATGTTTTAAAACATTACTTCCTGAAACAAATCATTCATTGAGTAAATGCTTATAGATTTTAATCAAAATATGAGATATTTTTTGTACTAGAGAAGAAACTTATGAAACCGTTAAACCCTCTGATGAACTGTCTGTACACTTGGATTTCCCACTATTGTTAATAAACCAATTAAAAACATATCCACTAACTCCTGAAAATATCTGGAATTTTCTGTTAAAATCCATCCTTAAATAAATACTAGTTTGGAAGTACACTTTGAGTTTTATTTCTGTTTTAGTACACTTCCATATTGAGCTCCATAATAAAGCTCTATCTTTATGTTGTGCATATACTTGTGTATACAGCATGTAAGGCTGATAAATGTGTTCTCCTTTGAGAGATTAGTTGGAGTAATCATCTTCCATGGTGATTGACTTGGATGGTTTGTTTAGAATGCTCACTGAATCTTGCTAATGTTATTTGATACTCATTAGCTCTTGTGATTTACATAGCAACAGGAGAATCCTGTTTGTGTGGGGCTGATGAAAAATGTAGAATTGGAGGATGGAAAATACAGCTTCAGAATGTTAACTCTTTACTTCACCTGAGCGGGGCTGGCTCTAGGTTTTTTGCCGCCCCTACCCAAGCCAAAAAAAAGAAAAAAGGGTGGCGGAATGCTGCCCCTGGAATTGGGCCGCCCCAAGCATGTGCTTGCTTTGCTGGTGCCTAGAGCTGGTCCTGCACCTGAGATCTTCCTTCATAGATTTGTGTGGTTTCGTTTCATGGAAGTTTTATATACTTTAGATTTAGGTGTTTTTACAAGTCAGGGCTCTGTATCCTGTGTGGCATGTTACACTCTCTTTGTTGTACTGCTACCTCTTCTAGTATGAGTAAATATATGAAAAGTCAGTAATTGTGTCCTGCCAAGGTGGGGGTGCCATTGCTGTAATGGGAAATAAATGTACAGTCTTACTCAAAGTTCCTTCCTCTGCATCGGTCTTGACCACCGGGACTGGCTGGACTGCTGTGGAGTCACAAACAGATCCTGGCTCGTAGCATAGTTGGAGCACCCCCCGCACCACCACCATGACTCGCATGTCTCCTGTCCTCCTCCTCCTCCCTGTTCCTGCCAAGGGCCGGTGACTTAGACTTCTCTGAGGTATCCATGGAGGTGTGCAGGATGGTGGTGAGGTGTCTGCTAAGTATGGCATGCAACTCTTTGTAAAAGCAGCAAGTCTGTGGCTCGGCACTCAATCAACTGTTGGTCTTCCTGCCTTCTGGTATGTCTGCCGCAGGTTCTTCACTTTCACGGAGCACAGCCACTGATCCATGTCATACCTATTTTCCCACATCCCCTCGTAGATGTCCACATTACTACGGCAGATCCTTAGCTGTGCCTGCACAGCCTCTTCTCCCCATAAGGTAGATCCAATATCTCCTGTTGACTCTGGGCTGGAGCGCATCTGACGTACATAGCCGGCATGGTCAGCTGGACAGTTATGCACAACAGTGGAGAGTTGCTAGGTGTGCTTGCCAAGGTGGACTACCAGGAAAAGGCATTTAAATTCACAGGGTTTTAAAGGGAACAGGTCTTCTGGTCTCCGTGACCCCTGGGCAGTGGAGTTCACAACTGTGATTGGAGCGGTCAGTGTCAGTCATTGTGGGACATCTGCTAGAGGACTGTTCGGGTCAACATAGATAACGCAGTGTCTACATTTGTGTTGTCTCAACCTGAGTTAATCAACTATGACTCAACACTGCTCAGGTCTTACTATGTCGGCGTAATGGAGTACTTACATCCGTGTGAGACAAATTTAAGTGTAGACACATGCTTAACTAGGTCAACACAAGGCAGCATACTATACCAGGCCTCAGCTACTTTGTGCTGCTAGTACAGTTGCTCTCTGCATCTCCAGTGTTTTTGCAGTGACTGCTGTCACTCGAGCTAGGCTAACTTTGCAGTGAAGACAAGCCCTGAAACACGGTTAGGCAGCAAATTCAGAAAGAAGGACATGTATGTGGCAGATTAAATGATTACATAATCATGCTGCCCTGACTGTGATTGTTTACATTGAATACTAACTGTGCTCTGAGCTGAAAAATCAAAGAAAAAATGCAGTACTTGAGCCTAAATGGTTTTATTTATACTTTTAGTCTATAAAGTATAGATAGAAAGTCTATTTCTTTCTAGAAATATGGAGCTGTACCTTTAAAAGTAAGTCTTTCAAGAAGGTACAGCTAAATCCAGTGTTTCCCTGAACTCTTGCCTTCTGACCAAAGGATGTCTCCATATCCTTTTTCCTTGTTACGTAAAACAGAGATAAATTCTTCAGCTTCTTTATGTGCACAGACACCCATGCTCTGTATTTCTGGCTTAAGTGCTCAGTGGATTACCATCGTTTCCCTTTTCTAGGTCCCCACTTTCTGAAAATCAGAGTGATTTAGCTACTATCTATCTGATTAAGTGAGCTGTAGCTCACGAAAGCTTACGCTCAAATTAATTTTTTAGTCTCTAAGGTGCCACAAGTCCTCCTTTTCTTTTTGCAGATACGGACTAACACGGCTGCTACTCTGAAACCTATCTATCCTTTAGTTGACCTTTGGAATTTTTAGAGTGCCTGTCACCACAGTGTTGACACTGACAAAGATGGAACCCTAATTCTCCATCATTGTGCAGTGGTGTACCTCCACTCGTGATGGGAAGGGTGGAGTATGTACTAAGTAGAGATAATTAATATGGTGGTTAAAAACACCTGAGCCTTGTCTACCATATGGCTTACACCATTGTTACCATGTTTGGAACTGTGAATCAGAGCACCCTGTTTTTGCCATCCTATATAAAAGACCCAAGAACTGGTGCAGAAAGTGAGAACTGAGAAAGATATATTACTAGTTTCTTTAAGCAGCCAGGATGGATTTGTCAAATGCATACAATGCTGTATAGCTTTCTGCCAGATGAAAAAAAGATGATCCCAGAAATGTGTCCCAGTGACACTGCATTAATGAGTGAGCAGAGATTTCTTCTCCAGATGCACAGTATGTTGTGAGTGTCTACCTAGTCTAGTGGCCATGTGGGTTACCATCTCCAAAAATACAAAGACTTCCCTGAAATCTCTAGAGCTTTAAGAGTAATCAAGGACTTTATAAAGCCCCTTGCTGGAACTCCTCAGCTCAGTTGGTTTAAAGTATGTGTATTGGAAACAGATTTCTTTGAATCTACAAGAAAGACCACAGAAGTCCAAGCCTTGGATCAGTCCCTGAGGAAATGTTCAACCTATTCAGCTGCTGTGGTTGAGAGATTGTCCCATGGAGGGTATGGTCTTGAGCAGAGTGATTTATGATGAAATTCTGTGCACAACCTGTGGCTCATCATATACATTTTGGTCACCTTCTCTGACATGGATTTGACAGTTGAGCAGAATCAGTTTCTGGAGTGTTCTTCCCTGTTACCACTTTGTTTAAATCCTTATGGGTAAATACGTACCTGAGCTGATGAAATAGGAGTCTACAAAAGTTACGTACAGGTAATGCTTTATTTTGTAGACTTTTGTGGCAATCCATTCCATCTTTCTTTCCCTGCAGAAATCTGTTTCTGTTCATCTGGACTGATAAAAAGGACTTTGAGAGATACTGTACTGTCAAAAACATGCATTGCATTTTATGGTGTCATATTTGGTTTTCATTAATGCCTTCAGACAGAATGCGTAGCTTTTCCTTAGTCAGAATTATTTTTGTAGCTCACCTATGTGGTAAAAGGAATGGGGGGGGGGGAAGTTTTGCTCAGCTGGACCTGTTTTCTTTCCTTTCTTGATGTAGCATCATCATCTTCCATTCAGAATGCTGTTGCAAAGATTATTTTCTTAACCTGTCACTTTGATTGTTATCCCTGTCTTTGCAGCCCTCCACTGCCTCCCCCTTCACTAGTGCATCAAACATAAGCTGTTTGTATTCACTGTTAAGATCTTGAATCTCACCTCTGATCAGCCCATGATGCCAGCCTCCATTGTCCACTTACTGATTTTGCAGATAAGCACTTTTGTGCTTTCTCCGATGCTGCCCCTCATGCTTGGGAGGGACTCCCCATAAATATCTTGAAAGCTGTCTCATTGTCCACTTTCAGAACCCTCCTGAAAACTCTCCTTTGTCATAATGTCTAAATACACTTGACAATGGTTAGGCTGCTGCTGTGCTGAGATCACTGCTTATTGTGCTGACCAGTAATGTCTCACTGTTTCCTTGTGAGTCTGTCTGTCTATAGCCCTCTGTTATCTCTTGTCTTATACTTAGATTATGCAGTCTTGTTGTAGTCTCTCTCACCAACAGAAGTCGAACCAATAAAAGATATTACCTCACCCACCTTATCTCTCTTATACTTAGATTGTAAACTCTTTGGGGCAGGGACCGTCTTTTTGGTTCTGTGTTTAAACAGTGCCTAGCACAATGGTGTCCTGGTCCATGACTCGTGTTCCTAGGCACTATGGTAATAATAATAAGCACAGAATGTATTTTCCTTCCACCTTCCCACTTTTGGAATAAGACATTATTCATCCTGCCTATTCTGCTCTGTTTTTAAAAATGCAGATTAGAAGGAATAGTCAATTTTCTTTCTGTTCCTGAATCAGCGAGGGCGGGGGCTGAACTTTGATCTCTGTTGGACTCTATTATCTTATTGAATTCTATGATTTATACTGGGGAGGATATGTTATCAAATCCTAGAGAAGGATAAGAAATTCTATGAGGTCTAAGAAGTATCTACCTTGCAGGGGAGCTATGCTTGGGAAGAAAAATAGAGATGTTTCTACGGTGACTCTAAATGACTCCTAAATTCTGGGGTTTTTTAGAAAAAATTAACGAAATGTAATGTAGAAAAATTAATGTAAATATCTCTTCAGTAAATTTAGCATGAATGAAACTTAGGACTTGTCTACACTACTCCATAGTGCAGACTACGAGGTTTTGAGTTGTGCTTAAACTGCCCTGTGTCAATATTGCTGGCAAGAACGAAAAGGTACCAAGTTGTTGTGCAAATCTTTGTGCTCTGCAGTTCACACCCCTGTAGTCAGCACTACAGCTCAGTGTAGACATAGCTTGTCAGACATGTTTGCTGATTATTTGATTAATGTAAGAGTGTGTCTATAGTGCAAAAAAAGGTGTCTTCTGAACTAGGGTATAGCAATGAAGACATGGCAACTTGGCTTTTAACTCAAGTTACCCGCTCAAGTTCAACTCCATGCTCCCCATAGGCTTTAGCTTGAGTTAAAAGCTGAGTTGCTGTGTCTTCACTGCTATTTTAACCCAAGTTAGCTAACCCATGTTAAAAATGCTCCTTTTTTTTCGGTGTTGACATATCTTAAGACTTTTTTAAACCTAGCAGTTGAATATCAGTATACAGTGGTTAGATGGGTATGACAGCTTCAGTAATTTTCTGTTTATAAATATGCATGATCTGAAAGCTATAGCATTAATTATACTTATTTACATTTGAACACAAGTGAACTACAAACTATAGTGAACACTCATTTAATAGGATGAAAGTGACTTTTGTTTCACAAGGAATTTGAGTATTAACATCCGAATTTAAGTCTGAGTATAATATATTGGTTTTGATAAGACTCTGATGCTTACAAGGAAGAGACTAGCTTTAAAAGATTAAAGAGAAGCAAGTGTGCTGAAGACAGAAGAAAACTGTGCAGGGATAAAAGAACTAGTCCTTTTTCAAGTCTTTTAGGAGTTCATTGCTTTTATCTATTTTTATCTACATAAATCGAGACACCATTTTACTTTGGGATTTATTTAGTGTTGCTTTTTTCAGTATGAATTTTTTTCTGATTCATGGGGAAATTCTTCAGATTTATCTTTCTTTTCCATTGTACCCATTGGGAAAATATATTTCTGATCTTAACTAAAGGTTTTTCTTCTGATGTAATCTTATGGGGGTTTTTTTATCTATGTGCACAATTGATAAATATCTGAATATTCTCCATTCTTCTCTGTTAGGCTGTATTCCAGTGAGTTATTCTGGACGAAATATCTTGGGGAAGGAAATCTTGATGGCCGTGTATATTGTGGAAGGCCTTTGTAAAAGTTTCATTATATTTTAAAAGAAGTGAGCTCATCTTAATCTCATAGTTGCCAATCCTATATAGTACCATGTACTTCATGAGCAGCATGAAGCCCTACAAATTTCAGTGGAGCAGTTCAGCAGCATGCTACACATTGCGGGATCAAGGACCTACTGAGACCATTCAGTGGATGGCTGCCAAGATTTTAGTAGAAGCTAACAAAGATCAGTGACGTAAAAT
This sequence comes from Caretta caretta, assembly GCF_965140235.1. Lineage (NCBI taxonomy): Eukaryota > Metazoa > Chordata > Testudines > Cheloniidae > Caretta > Caretta caretta. Next base: position 40,554,518 of record NC_134216.1, on the reverse strand, counting down.
GTTGTGAGATAAAACTGCACCTTCCCTCTGTTTGGCCTGATCAGAGCCCAGCAATGAGAAGGGTTGCTGCTTGGAACTGTATGCATGATGGAACTTTTAAATGTCTCATTGAAATACACACAGTAATATCCTCCAAAAACAAATGAATAAATAAATACATCTGCCCAATCAAAGTGAAAAAGAATAGTGGACCCCAAAATTATATAATCTTTGCAATTTTTGCTGTATTCTCCACACTTATTTAATAAAATCAAGGAAAGCAAAATGTACAATATATTATAACTTCAAGTTTGTACCTGTGCAATGGAATATCAGTACCAATCGGGCTGCTTAAATGAATTTGCTGCAGTGCTTGCTGCATGGCAATGGCTATTTCGCTCCCCAGTGCTGCAGCAAGCTCAGCACAACTCTTTTAAGGAACCTTAGCGATAGATCCTTTAAAATATACTCCTGTGGATATAGGAACTGTGTTTTCAGTAAAATGCCATATATCTTCTAATGCATATTCATGTGTTCATGTGTGGTCTAAGAGCAAAACCTTTCCGTAACGCCCTGGGGCCTCTGCAAGATCTAAATATACTGTCAGGAGTGTTGGGGTCATCTGCCATAGTGCAAATGGCTTTAAAAATGTCGGGGGAATGGAGCAAGGAGATTTACTTAAACACCTTTTGATATTTTCCCTCCTTGCTTGTACAACCACAGCATAAGCAAGAGGGGACTTTGATGACTAATTTTGATTGTAAGGCCTTGGAGCTGGGGTCTTGGTTTTTGTGTCCATAGAGCACTGTGCATATCTCTGGCAAAGTATAAATATCACCCTTACTATGCCAGACCAGATATTTCCCTGACTTGAACACAGTTAATTCCCAATAATTTCCATTTGATCTCAATTCACAATTTTGAATCATTCACTTTTTTTGGAGTGGGAGGAGGGACTAGTCTTACTGCTATCTTCCTTTCCTTCTGTGTGCAATTCATCTTACACTCAATGAACAAACTCTCCTCTACCCCACTGATTTCTGTTTGGCCCAGTTTGCATACTTTACAGAATGCCTCATCGGTGCAAGTTAAACTAGCTTGCTAGTGGCACCTTTTTTCTAACTAGTCGACACCACAATATCAGTCTCTGTAGGCTTTTCCCCTTGCAGATGTACATTTGTTTAAGTCTATCATTGAAAAATTCCAAGGCCGTGTACCGCTTTGTTACTCTAGCATATGTCAGTGAAATCTGAGGCTCATCATTATAACTTAAAACAAAAGTCAACCCTATAATTATAACTTCTTAACCTCTCAGGGGTGTTATGAGGACTAGATCACTTTTTTCCTTGCTTTTGAGACTGTAAAGTGCTGTATGTGCTAAGTATGGATATCTAATGCATGTATAATGATAAAACATAGACTATATTGATGATGCTCTTGATCCTGTGAGGTGCTGAGCTCTGTCTCTGAGGTCCTCAAAGCTTATTGAAATCAGTGGGCGTAGAGGGCACTCCCCATCTCATAGAATCGAGCCCTACAGAAGGGAAAAATCATAAATTAAAAGCATCTCTGCATGCACCTTTCATATAAAGAAATAATTTTTCAAACTGTTTCTTTGGTCAGACAAGGAATATAGGAGGTAGAACTATATGAGAGATTTATTTGAAAATGTGCTATTTCTTTTATGCCAAAGGAGGATTATCCAGTCTTTTTTCCCTTGAACTAAAGCTGCTGTTCTGTCAAATTTTTTCTTTAATTTTACAAAAGCCAGTTCATAGGCTGCTTCAGTTTCTCACATGTTTTCCAAATCATGTCTCCCTTCTCCCCCCACCCTTCACCCCCCCAGCAATCTTACGGCGGTATGGGCAGGCCTATCTGGCTCCACGTAGCAGAGTCTGCTTACAGGTTCACTTTGGGCTCAGTTGCTGGAGGTGAGTGACATGTCTGTGTACTGTTTTCAAGGCTGGGTTAATGTAATATTATCTCACCAGACTAATGGAGATCATCTAAGGTGCAGTTCATTGTTTGAAAGGGTAAGAACTGGAGAGCTTTGTGAAGTGCTCTTTATTTTTACCTATGATCAGAAGACTTGGCAGAACATTGCAGTGGCAACTCTGGCTCCAGACAGTCTTCAAGGCAAAACGTTCATAATGACATTGGCTTTCTGCATGCAGTATTGCACCGCCATTGATTATACTTGGTGGGAGTGATACCAAAAACATAAGAACAAAATTGAGAGGGACAAAACTGAGGATTTTGCTATGTCTGTCTACATAATTATAAACAAACTTTTTCTTATTTTGTTAGCTTTTGTCAATTTTCCCCTTAAATATAGTTTTTGAATATTTTAACATGCCTTTAAAAAAAATCCATGATCTACTGGTGTCATAAGGTTTTGTCCTTCATTTTTTGTAATAGCGTTTGAAAGCTTTGTGTTTGTTAATTTCAGCGGCTTTTTGCTTAAGACATATTGAACGTTGGGGTGAAATTCAACCCCTTCTACTCCTACACAGCCTGAGTAAATGATCATTGTGCAGAGAACTACTCAAGGGTTGGGAGGGCCAGAATCCATCACACAACTTGCAGGAAGGGTTCAGAGAGCCACTGAACGTGTGCCCACCAGCCCTGCAGCAGAACAGGTGAAGTTACAGTGCATTCTGAGCTTTCTGCAGTCCTTACAACCTTTGGCAAATTTCAAACACGGAGAACAGATTATTTTACATATTCACTTTTCTATGGTTCTCATCACTATAATATCTGTGCACCTCACAAATACGAATATTTATTCTTACAACATCCTTGTGAGGTTGGGACGTATCCTGTCCATTTTACAGATGGGGAACTGAGGCATAGGGATTACACTCCTGATCCAGCAAAGACTGGCACATGTTTACTGTTTCACAATGTGAGTAGTCTCATTAACTTCAATTGGTACTATTCACAGTGTATACAGCCTTCTTATGTGGCATCTCCATTACTGGAAGATTGCAACCACAGTAGCCTATTCTGTACCATCCTGTGCTAATCTCTGTGTGGCTGAATAATTCTTTTGATCCACCAAGGATGCCACGTTGTCCATCCAAGATTTCTTTTTCTGCCTTGTGTTCTGCCATCAACTTTCCCTTGCAGTGCCCGTAAACATGAATTACCCTCAGAACCTCATGTTTTGGGTCACTGCTGTAGAAAACTAGTACTTTTTTTAACAGTCAATTGCAACATACACACCTGTGGTACTGTAGAAATAATGTTTTGTAATTTTTGCTTATAGCTGTGGGTGCCACTGCTGTGTACCCCATAGACCTGGTGAAGACACGAATGCAGAATCAGCGCTCTTCTGGTTCAGTTGTGGGAGAATTGATGTATAAAAACAGCTATGACTGTTTTAAAAAAGTTTTGCGTTATGAAGGCTTTTTTGGTCTTTACAGAGGTAAGTGAATAAATCAAAGGTATCTAGTAATTTTCTTCATCCAGTGCATCAACAGCCAACCCCTTATGGGAACACCAAAAAAACTCTTGCTAATCAGAATAATTCTGCTTCTATTTCACATAGCTGAACTGAGTATTTATCTTCCCTTGATCAGTGTCATTATAAACACTTGCTTGGAAAACAGGATCTTTGTTCCTCTAGTGCTATTTACATTGCTTGAAGTCCTAATTTTCTGGGGCATTATGGGTGCTGTGGACTTGATTGTTATCTTGCAAAAAAAGGATTGTGACTGTAGGTGGGAGATAAACAGCAGGAGCAAATGAGTGTCTAAGGAGCAAAGATCCTATTTTAATGCAAATATTTGTTAGAGAAGGATGAGAAATACATAATACAAGACAGAAACAGAATTATTTGAAATGTAATGTCTGAACTAAGGGTCAAATCCTGCTCATCATACTCAAGCAAGTAGTCTCATGCTTTTAATGGTTCTGTTCACATGAGTGATAAATGGGATTTGCTCCATGATTTGTAAATGTTTCCTTAGGAAAAACTAAACATCATTCGCTAGGTGAAGCCTTCCTTGTTTTTTGTTGCTGTCTACTATTGTATTAGTTCTAAAATATGAATATGTCTCATATTTTGTAAAATTGATTATCAGTGTAATACTGATTTTAAAGTCTAAGTTGAGAAATTAAAACTGCTTTTTATCAATCAGGTGCTTCAATATACCCAAATACAGGGGGTCCATCTCATGTTTTTAGCTCGGGCATATTCCAAAGGACTGTTACTATTTCACGTTATATGGTTGGGGCCCTTCTAACTGGTCACCTGCAATCTTTGTGTTTTAACCAACCTCTGTATTCTTATTTACCATTTGGTTTAACTTAATTGTGTTCACAAAAACTTTCTCCAGCTGCCATAGGAGTACTTCTTAAGTTGGTTCTTTTCCTTGGGGTGGAGTCCCTCACCTCCTTGATGCTCCCTGTCTGGGTCGTCTGCATTGTGCTGTGTCCATGGAGGCATTGGTAATCTTCCAATTTATTTAAGGGATAACCCCTGAGCAGTTTTTACACTAGAGAATCCAGTTAAAACGAGACTGCTCTGATTAAAGAGGTTTTAATAATCTCATTATTTGTGGTACGTAGTTAATGTTCGACTTTTACATTGTCTTTCTGGGGGCTTGCAATGAAAGTAACACAAAGGGAGGGATATATTAGGGATGATATAGTTAGTGTAGCACAGCTTTTGTTATGGCTCTTGCTAGTAATTTATCTTACTGGTAAATAGATTTGCTTTCCCGTGTTGCTAATTATTTCACAAGAACAATTTTACCCCTTAATTCATAATTTAAAATTTCACCTGAAACCCCATCACTTCTCTTCCTTTTCTAGTGTATTTCCTTTTCTAGTCAAATAGCTTTGCATTGGAGCTTTTGGCTTTGGTGCTGTCTGAGTTTTGATTGTTGCTAACAGTACCAATGTTGCCTCTTTTTGTAACCTTTGACAAGCACTTTGAAAGCAAAGACTCTCTCTACATGAATGATGCACAATGTTTTACATTTTTTATGTATTGCTTAAAATAAACAGTGATCAAATTATTTTTAGGTCTGTTCTATACTTGTTTTTAATTAGATTGTATGGTCGTTTTTAGCATTTTTGTGTCCTTGAAAAACTTAAATCTGTGGAGAGTCTGATACTGAGTTCATAGCGCTAGATTGTTTCCACAACCATGCCAGACTGTCATAATTCAAATTATGTAGAAGTAGAAGTACAGAAACATTTATATTGCATTCACAGAAGAGATGCCCAGTGTATCTGTAGGTGGATTCTTGTGTGCATAAATGTGTTAATTTTAATTGTATTTAGACAGAATAGGACAGTGCAGACGTGACGTGTGTTTTTTACTACATAAATTACATAGAAATAAAGTGATCCCTTACAGGAATTCTTTATTTTTTATTAATATCTGTCATAAGGCTACTGGACTCTGCCACCCAACTCCAGAATTAACTCTGAAATGTTTTGTACGTTCCTCTGGCTAGAATCTCAGGCTCTCTGAAATATAGATTTATGGAGTGTGTGTGTGCATGTATTTAACAGCACATAAAAGGCAGTGGGAGGTGTGTCTTGTGGTGTTTTGTCTAGTAGGGTTTTTTTGTTTTTTTAAACTGTGGGCACTGTAGAGCTGGATTTTCTTTTCACAGTGGATCAGAGATTCAGGCTGGGAGGGCAGTGTTTCTTTTTGTCATTGTCAACTTTTCTTTGTATGTAATAAGTACCTTTCCTCAGTGTAGTAAGCCTGTAAATTGCACAGAAAATACTGGGTTGGAAGAAAACAAGACATTGCATGTATTATTTGTTGATCTTTCTATGTAGGTACATGTTTTCTGTGGGTTCGGTTAGAGGAAGGTACTATGTGAATTAAATGGGCTAAGTGTGGTGGGGGATCTTTATACCTTCTTTATTATTTAAATAGCATAATATTTTCATAGATTTTTTTTTCCTGCCTTACCCTTGCAAGACAGTAGGAAACCTGTGGTTTTATTGTTGTTGTCTGATATCACCTATAACTGGTGGTCTGTTGTTCCGGCCGTTGAATGACAAAACTCTTGGCAGGTTAGCCTAATATTCGTTAAAGCTACAGTGATATCATCAAAGGGACAAATCAATACTTTAACAATTTGTAACCTTTTATTTATGCAGGTTTTGTAACATATATACTATACTGACATGATTATGCAGAAGATTCAGAATAAAAGTAACAGGAGCTGATCTAATCATGGATGTTAGGAAGTTAAGACTGCCATCTACTGATTTATTCTTTTAAATCAGTCTGCTCCTAGAAACGTGTATGAGTAGGTCATGTACTTTTGTCGTTGATTCGGTTTGACTGATAGTAGTATGTATGCAAGAATATTTGCAGGCTGTCTAAAAACAAAACAAAACAAAAAAATGTCCGTCTCATCAGCCTCTCCAAGGTATGTTTTAGGGGTTCATCAACACACACACTTGACAGAATAGAAAACATTTATTAGTAGCAATTTTTAAAGTGCATGCTACCCTGTTGTACTGAAAGAATGGAAATCCTTTAAAGCCTTAGATAAGCTGTAGCCTCTAGCAAATTGAGCCCTGTGACTCCATATAGAAGTTAATTGTTAGTTTGTCTTAGGCAGCTGCTGCATGCCAAAATGTAGCCTGTAAACAACATTTTTAATGGTTTAAAAGCTAAAGTACTGCATGTGCCACTTCATGTGGTGCTTGAAGAGAAACTAGTGAATTCGAATTGAATGTTACTTACAACTAACTTTTTTCCCGAATGCTGATCCTCGATATCCATTCTAACTATGTAAGTTAAGTAATAGGAAAAAAAAAGAAAACCATACATTTTGAGTAGTACGTTGTCATTTGGGCAAAGGAAACTTGTGTGTGTGTGTTTTGTGTTTTATTAAACAAGTCACCTAAGTAATGGCAACATTTGGCCGTGTGTAACGATGCTTTGCTTAGATGTCTAATACTGTCTCTTATTTCAGAGACAAGGTGGGTGAGGTAGTATCTTTTTATTGAAGCAAATTTGGTCGGTGCAAGAGACAAGCTTTCAAGCTTACACATTTTATTTATTTTATGTTGGGAATTTTGACATTTAACAGGTTGTTACCAAACTTGCTTTAGTTATCAAATAGCATGATTATGTGTTTAATGTGAATAAATTAAATCAGGTAGGGAACATCCTTCATCAAAAGTACAAGATAAACTTTTGTAGAGGAGAGATCCAAGCTCAGTCTGCTTTCAGTGTACTGCAAGGATGAAAATATTAGACAGACATTCTTCAGCCTCACTCTCTCGTAGAGTAAATCATTCATTTGTATACTTCATGGGAGAGTGGTGCTGAGTAAGGAGGCTAAAATATTCATGAAAATGCTGAATGATCCATTGTGTAAACAAATATTCCAAGCCCCTCCCGTTTTTTACCCCTATTTCTGGTTTCACTTGATTATGGAAGGGGGATTCAATTATCCTTTATATTGCCAATTTCAGCAGAAGTATTAAGATGTTCAGTTGCATAAGTACACGTTCAGTAGCCAATGTTACAGCCAGCTCTACATGCAGAACTGGCATTGAGTTCAAAGGAAGTTCCACCTGTGGAGAGGCAGGAGTGTTGGGCTCTTATAAAAGTAATATTTTCTTTGATAGAAAAAAATGCTTCCTAATGATTTTCTCTATCTCTATAGGCTTGTTACCACAGCTTATAGGTGTTGCTCCAGAAAAGGCCATTAAGCTCACAGTAAGTTTCTCCATTTCTAAATTAATTCTGTCTCTTACTAATCTTTGTCTGATTTGTCGTAGTAAAAGACAAGTCTGTTTTCCTGGCATTCCCATGTTTGTAGAAGCAGCTGGGCTTTGTTTCCTTTAAATGCATGAATGATGAACACTTACTAGTGTTCCATTAAGTTTGGTTACAAATGTAATGTGTATTGATCAGAAAAGTTCAAGTAAAAAACTGTTTGTGATACATAAATTGTATATTTTTATTAGGTTAATGATTTTGTCAGAGACAAGTTCACTCAGAGAGATGGTTCCATTCCAGTATTTGCAGAGATCCTTGCTGGAAGTTGTGTAAGTATCAGTTCTGTGCTGTTCATACCTATGTTAAAAAAAAAAAAGAGTGAGAGAATTCCCACCCTTGCACTGGCCAGTCAGAATAACAGATAAAGTATAATGTATATTCCATGACATCAGGCAAACCATCCTCTTCCACACAGAAACATGGGAAAAGTTACTGAAACTCTGTGGTTCTCCATGTGGAGTGCCCAAGCATTATCTACTTGTTTCAGTTCTGTGAGAAAGGGGCAGGAAATATAGAGTGATCCAGTTCCCTAAGATCTATTCACACCCCCTCTTCCAGTCTCATGAATCGTGGAGAACAGCATGGAATTATGGCCCCTCTGTATTGCTCCTTGCTAACATATGAGATGTGCTGGCATTGCTGACCCAGCCAAAGCTGCTTGTTACGTCCATCCCTCTTCATTGTTACCTTCAGCTGCAGAGATAAAGTGAATACTGCTGTCAGCAACACTGATGCTGAGTGAATCTTATACTTTATAATTTGCCATGGAAGCCTGCTTTGTGGAGTGGCTGCTTATCACTGCTCCTATCTTTGACTGACCATACTTTCCCAGCTCAGTCAGACTGAGTCCCAGGATGTGGTGTTCATAGGAGGGGCTTCCGCAGTCTCAAAGAGAGGGTGCTCCTCCTCCCTTTCCATAGTTCTTGGCACATTTGGATGGTATTAATACTTTGCGTGAAGGGGACGAGATGGCTCACTGTCAGTCCTTGAGAATACAGTAGAGGGATCATCATCAACTTCCTTTGGTCCTCCCAGAAAAAGTCCCATAGAAGGGAGTTTAAAAACTGACTTGGACAGCCCAGTTCCTGCTGTAAATCTCAAAAGAGAATTAAACCTACGTCTTCACTTGGTATCTTCTGTTTAAAAACAGCAACGGCAACAACTCTTAATATATTGTTTACATAAATGTAAGGAGATTGAATAACAGTATTTATTGGCTTTGAGCTAACAAAGATGATTTAACTGGGAATTGGTCCTGCTTCGAGCAGGGGGTTGGACTAGATGACCTTCTGGGGTCCCTTCCAACCCTGATATTCTATGATTCTATGATTCTATGATTCTAACAGATCTGAGGGAGTTTGTTTAAATTCCTTTATACAAAGTTCTAGAGTTATTTTACTCCATCTTTTAACTAAAAGCAGCATGTAAAAGTAGTAAATATACAAATGGAATTTACGCTGGAAATGAAGTCTATAATTTGGTAGTTCTTTAAGCAATCTGTACTTGGTTTGCATTTTTAACGACAACAGACTTTGGTGTTTGTAACTTGGCTAATTTCATTTGTGGGATTTCACAACATTTGGTAACAGTGTAGAATGTTTAAAGCTGGTTAGGGATACTTTTGTAGCAGAGAACCCTAATAACTTCCAGCTGGAAGTTGGCAAGCTGGAATAAAACCTCCCTCAGCTTGCCATACAACCTGGGGCAATAAGGTGGTTGACCTCTGCAAGATTTAAATTCAAAGAAGAAGCCCTGAAGGTAGGCTAATTATAGTTCTCCCTGATTAGATTTGGCAGTATGGTACATACCTGAGTCTTCACCTGTCAGTGTACAAAGTTTACTTTCATGGAAATGGGTAAAAGGAGTTGCAATATGTAGCTAGCAAAAAACCACAAACGCTAACCTTCTTCTCAAAGGCTCAGTTGTACAAACAGTATTTGCAGACTGTGTAATTCATTAGGTGTTTTTCTCTCCTGTGATGTGTTAAGTTAAAAATATTTGCAAGATATTTGTAATTTCCATCTGGCTGTGAAATCTGATCATCAGATTTACTATGTTTAGATCCTTTTGTACCAAAATGTTTCATACACAGTAAAACCTGCATTAAAGGCCATATCTTTTCTGATAAGTAGTTCCCTATCTGAAGGATCTTCTTTATCATATATGAAGAGGACATGTGAAAATTTGAGAGAATGTTTGATTTTCATATAAGGGTTCAAAAATTCAGATGCTCCTCTGAAATTGAGGACTCCCCATATTGCTATCCAAACACAACCCTCTCCTCCAATTGGCTGTATTCTCAGTAATTATTTTCTTGGGGGGCGGGCCATTGGCCTACTACTTCTCTCTGGTGTATTATGGTGTGTCTAGTAGTCCTGTTTCTCCCCTTTTGGCATCTGTAGGGGAAGATGGCATACCTATTCTGCCCCTCCATTCATTTTTAGGTGGTGCAGACAGCAGACCACTTGCCCTCACTTCAGCTACTTCAGAGACCATATTCTCTTCCTTGTAGCCTCTGTAGGTCACGTGATAGCTTACAAATGGGTGACTGCTCTGTTGCTTCATGTCATTTCAGCTTCTTTTATTCTTTTCACAAATACTAGTGTTGAATCTAGGACACACTGCTGGCAACTCATTAAAAGCTAAAGTAGAAAACTGACAGGATTAGGTGGTTGAAACAATGCCAGTTGATTGTCAGTGCTTCCCTCTACATGTTCAGTACCGTTTCCATATGGATCCTGTTCCAAGCAAGGTAGGGCAGGAGAATTCAAAGTGAGGCTATTGTGCTGGCTGAAAGTGGAACCCTGCTGGAGATGCTTCATGAATCCCATCCTGAACGTTGGTTCCCCACCCTCAATGTGGGTCAGCCTCTGTGCATGTCATCTGCTTTGGGGTACAGAGTAAAAAAGTTCTTCTCACTTCTGATGTTTACAAAGATGTCAGTTTACTGCAGAGTATTATCAAATGTGTTGCTGCCCAGCTGGTACAGGTCTGTCCTCAGTACCTAGGCTTAGTGAGGGCCAGGACATGGCAGGGTTTTCTCAGGACTGCTGTGAACAAATCTGCTGTGAACTCCTTTACTGAGGTGTGTCAGAGTCCCTCATTGTCTGTCTTTAGGACACATTGCAAATCCCACCTGGCTCTTTGGCGTACTGTTGACCATTTTGGGGACCCACCTTTCTCTCCCTGCCCATTAATCCATTTTTATTAATTGGGAGTGGGGGGTTGTTAGTGGGGCTGTTGGATTCTCTCCCATGCCAGACTTATTTGTGTTTTCAGGCTGTGTATTTGGGCTGGTGGGTTATTATTAAGTATTGTAATTTGTTTTTTATTGTATGACTCTTGAACACTTTGCTGATAGTTGCTTTATAAATGGATTAAATAAATAAAATTAATTAATTTCTGGAGACCTATAAGTTACAAGCTTTCCTCCTACTCAGCATCATGGGTTTTGCATTCAGATGAGAATGCTGTGAGAAAGCCCCATAAGCCTGTATAGTTAAATATTGTCTCTGAAACAATCAGTTCATCAGTCAGGAGGAGAGTCCATGTTAAGTCTGTAAAGCCACATGCACGCCTATTGTGCTGTATAAATGCTTTGAAAGGACTTTCACAGCCTTTCAGAAACAATGTTCTGTGACTTCTAAAATTAAACAGGAAAAAGTTAATACCTCCTAAACAGTGTGGAGACAGTGCAATAGTAAAACTTGGGACAGGGATGCATCCAGTCCCAACTGGAGGAGATTTCTGATTTCTGCTGGAGGGAAGAGGAGGAGGATGTGGGGTGCAAGAGTCGCAGGAAACCCAAGGCCCAAATACTTCCTTTCAGGCAGATGTGGAGCTTCCACTAATGTCTGTAGCTGTCATATGCATGCATCCATCCAAAGGCCAAATATGACCCTAAAAATAATCTTTTTTTTAAACCATTTTGTGTGTTTTTAACTAAAAAACAAATATGATATTGTCTAGTCTCGAAACACTCCTTGGATTTTATTTCAAAAAAAGAATTATTACATTTTAATGGTTTTCTTATATGCATTTCCTTCTAGCTTGTCAAGGTAGGCATTTGTCAAATATTTTTTTAAAAACTAAAGAAGTTATAAAAAGTTTAAACAATTGTTTTTAATTATCAAAGAGGAAAAATGCAGGAAGTGTAGAATTAGAGATGATTGTTTACCTTTACTTGTGCTGTTGTATGTTTTTGCCTGTTGAAAGTACAAGGAGAGTTAAGGGCAAAGTCAGCTACGATTTGAAATTGCTTTGATTTCTGTTACAATCTTAAACATACGTATTTAAATGGAGAGGGGGTGTATTATTTAGCAATACTGTAGTAGGGTTACTGTAGGTGTATGAACAATGAAAGCTCTGACTTGGGAGTGGAGTGCAAGTTCTTTAAATCAGACCACTTCATAAACATCAAAGAACATATTCTTATTTTAGTTGGTTGAGTGGGGAAATAGTTTTGGTCCAGGATGTGGCAGTTGCAAGGAGGAAGTAAACAAGGGCTTGGAGCAGACATCTCCCACTTTGTAGCGTATGCCTCTGGGGTGGAATTGGAAAGGGCAAGAGGTCTCATGTTGTAGGGTCATTTGTGTATTTCCTTCAGGCTTTGGCATGTCATGAGGTGTTTGCAGTGGGATCTCAAACTACGTCTTTTCTCTCATAACCTTTGCTGTCAATTGTAGTTCCTTCATTTGCTTCTTGTGGAGTTTTTATTTTACGTGACATTAAGGTTAAATAGAAGCTTTTATTATTGTTGTTTCTGATGTGTATGAATAACCTCCATTCAGAAATAAATTTGTCAACCTTTTTTTTTAACGTGTCTGTAATTTAGGTGCAAAAGGACAATTCTATTTTAAAAAGAAATAAATTTGAATATTAGTACTTGAATTTCCTTTGAGATATGTGTGTCTGTTTATATATACACACACACACTCTGTCACAAACACACAAAGAAATAAATAGAAATAGGACTATTTGAAAAAGGAAAAAAGAAGTACGAATATTTGCACAACCAATTTGCAAACAAATATTGAGGATTTACAAGCAGTGCCTGCACTCCACCAATTTCTTTCCATTAACACTTCCTTTCTATCTTTCTGCTTCTGCATTATCTTCAGTACTGTTCCCTATGCCTCATTTTACCTCCCTGATCCTATCCAATTTAGTCTCCCCTCTTCCTTATTCCTCAAAATCCTCTTCTTTTCATAATCTTTAAAACAAACAATACATTGATAAAAATAAATTAAAAAATTACAATACATACACTGCCAAAATGTTAACTTGTGCTTCCCATTTTCCGTAAATGTCCTCTGTTTTGCCTTCCCTCCTTCTTCTGTCATACTCATAAATGATATGTTCAAGGAACCAATCTGGCAAAACCCTGCTCATGCAAATAGTCCTATTGAATTCCGTGCAACTACTCACGTGAGTAAAGTTACTCATGTACCGAAGTGTTTGCAGTATCAGGTCTTGGATTGTAAGAACATTTTGGGAAAGTGTGGTGTCTTGTGGGGTATGTCTAAACTGTAGTAAGAGGTGTGATTGCAGCACAAGCTGGCAAATGTGCGCTAGCTATAATTTAGCTATTATTGCTAAAAATAGTAGTGAAGCCAAGATGGCACAGACTGACAATGCGAGTATGTGTCTAGGGTCACCAGCATGCTTGTACAGCCCATGCTGAAGCCCGTGCCACCGCATCTTTGTGCCTTTTTTTTTTAAGCCATTTTATGTAGATTTAAGCTAGCATGCAATGCAGACATAACCTTAGAGACCTGCAGAGGTCCAAGCACACCTATAACACTGAATGAAAAATAAAGCTGTGTTGAGAAATCAATGTTTGGGCAAGAGAATTTATTCTTAAAGAGCAGCATTTAAAATGGGTTTTAGTTGTGGTTGTAGTTATTATATTATTATATTTAAAATATTCTGAAACTTCTCAAGTCACCTTTGTGACAAGTGTGTCTGTTATTGGAGTCCGTCAGTATCTTGAATACTGTGCGCGCCAAATGTTAATGAGGTTGGTATGATTAATGCACTTTTCAAAATACTACTTTAATGATGACACACAAGCCCACGCATGTTAGGGCTCCCCTAGTAGATGTGTTTTATGCAGCTATCTGTTGATCAAAACACACATTTTTAATAGAAAATGGTTAAAGAGTTTTGTATGAATTAGAGTCCTATTTGTCCAACTCTGCCCCTTCAGAAGCAGGCTTTTGTTGGGATTTAACAGAGACCCAGCCACTTTTGCAGATAGAAAAAGAGAATGTTAATTACAGGAAGATTGGATTTTTTGTAGAAAATAGAAATGTTTATGAATTGGTCTGTTTGTGTTTCTCTGCCGTGTGTTAGGCAATGAGGGACAGTTATTTTGCCTGCCCTGCAGGACATTCTAATTTATAGCTGATTAAAAATAAAAACCAGAATTTCATACATGTATACACAGTATGTACATTTAATGAGCAGTTAACAAATTATTGTCTAGCAGAACTGAATTTCTGGTTTCAGCATCTAAATTTGTGGTTTCTTTGAGGATTGTTTTTGTGGTATATTGCATTATAATACAAGCATTCTGCCTAAGATTATTGCTACCACAATTATTGAAATAAATGAATGTAGGAAAATCATAAAGTTTTCAAATTGGTTTGATGTTTAATACAACATGAAGAAAAATGAATTAGGTGATTATTTAACAAAATTTGCCGGCTGGTAATTTTATAAAATTTGTTTAGATTGAAACTCTGAAATGTTTCTTCTGCAGGGCATCATCCATTGTTGTTTTATTGTTTTAAGTGCGTGTGAGGGGGAGAGAGACTGGAAGGAAGGAAACTAGGTCTGAAAAATGGCGTTGGACACTAGTGGCATTATTGCACTGAGACAACTTACTGTATATAGTTCATCACAGAGGAGCTGGGGTCAAATTGAGCTGGCCTGTAGGGGCTCAGCAAGTTGGCACTTTCCCTGATGGCTGCATCAAGTGTTCCAGAAAAAGAAAAATTGAAGACCTAACTCCTCTGTTTGAGAGAGATCCTTCAAAAAGTTATCCAGAGGTAAACCAGTATGATGATGACAAATGGGAAACTATGCCATTAAGATAAATGTGAACTGCCCTTATTTGGGTTCAGGGGTTTTGACTCAAAGCATAATGACCATTTAATTGTCAGGGTTGTCATTCTCCTTTATTGCAAACTTTGATCAGTAGAGAAATAATTTACAGTCGGTGCAGTCTGCAGTTGTGATCAGTGGAGAGTTGATGTTTGATTCCCTCTCCAAATAATAGAAGGGGTGAGAGATAAACTGGGGCTCTGCAGTGTTGTCCTGCCCCTGATTTGAAGTAGCCCAGATTTGCCAACTTTCACTCCATGTTGCATGGCCTTTTAATTACATCTGCCTTTGAAGAGAGGTAGGGAGATTGACATATAGGCCAATATATGGGTGTGTCTAGTTCTTAATTTGTAAAGAAATGATGTTGGGGCTCAAATAGAGGGTGCTGTACAGAGGACGCCATTTTGCGTGCTGCTCCCCTCGGCTGGCCTGACCTTGCACAGACAGTGCATGCGAGGTCATGTTGCACAGAAGATGATATTTTGTAGAGTATGCTGCTCCATCCCTGCCAGCATGACTACACATGACAGAAGAGGCTGAGCCCTGGCAAACCCCAACACAGATTTCAATTCTGGATATGTCGAGATTTGGTTATGAGCTACTGCTTGGCAGGAGGGGTGAGTTGGTTGAACTGCATATTTAGTTTAGTAATTTTAAATCATTAGTAGATGCTCAAAGCCTGGGTTTGGGTGCTTCGTAGGAGATAGGATAGCTGTCCGAAGAAGCAAGTTCCTGCATTTTTCCACTGTGCTCACAAAGTGCGAGTTGAATTCCTGGATGATAAAAAAGAAAGCTGTTTGGGGTAGTCTCCCTTTCCTTAGGTGATGTTTTTGACAGGTTGAAGTGAATGTAAAAGGGTATGAGGAAGGGATTCAGAGTTTTTAAAATGAGAGGAAAATGCTAATTAATATAAGGCTGGGCATGTTCAGTGCCACATGTTTTAAATAGAATTTGTAAATGGTTTTAATTAAAAAATTAAAGAGGGGGAGAGGAGAGAAAGGAACATTGGGGTCGGCAGTAAAGACAAATTATCCGTTTTGTGAGGCACCATGCACTTTGCCAGAAGGGAAGGGTGGTACCTACAGCATACCAAAGAGAAGTCTAAACATGCTACTTGCAAGTACATTTACATGTTTCTTGAATAAACTGTCATGTTGAATCTCTCTAAAATTTGAGATGCAGCTCTGTGAAAGTCTTAGGCTAAAATGCAGAATCTGTAGAACAGTTCATGCAGCAATATTAGATGGGAGAAACGAGCAAGATATGGTGCTTCTGCTTTGCTAATAAAGTAAAAACAATTTGCCAGCTATTAAATCTGTGTCATGCTCAGGTCAGAGAAATGGATGCCAGTCTGTATCTAGCTATCTATTTTCCTTTGTAACAAATTTGGAAATGTTGGTATGTCTATTGTTTAGATTTATTTATTTAATTTTCCAGATAGAACAATTAAAAGCTCCACACAAAAAATATGACCACTCTGCTGATTATTTAAAATTACAACCTCAAATATAAATTTCAGTCAGCTTACTTCCCGCAGGTAGCAGCACTAACTACAAATAACACCTCACCACATTGGCTGGTTTTCATTTATTGAACCCAACTATTCTACTGCATATCAAATACAACTGTACAAAATTTCATAACTTTCAGTTTTGTAGAGTTATGGCAACTAAAATATCCATTTTTCTGAGCTGTCACTGCATATTGTAAACTTCATACATATTCCTCTAATATTGATCAATTAAATTTCCCTTTTTAATATTTATTCTTCATCTCTGTGGCAAAACTGTACTTGCTATATACTCTACTTTAGTCTGTGAATGAGAGCAGTTTTCTTTTGTTCCTGTTTTCCTGAGCCTTGGACTGCAGAGCATTATGATTAACTTAACCTGATATCTAATATGGATGAAAGTTGATAAACTTCTAGGCAGTAATGTGGCTGTTTAGAAATATGGATGTCAGAGGGAGAAGAAAAATGGAATGAATTGCTGTAATAGAAATCACAAATACATACAGAACCATGGCAGTCTGCCTTTGTTTCTGTTTCAATTTACTTTAAAACGCACATGCTTTTATGCAGAAGAACGGGAGACTTCAGAACAGGGATTTTACTGAGTGTGTTCCATATTGCAGATACGTAATGTAATAGGGCTCTGTTTTCCCTCAGTGGGAGCCAAAGGTGCTCAGCACCTTGCAGGAGTGGACTCTTACTGGTGTGATATAATGATAGAATTCACTGTAACTCATTTTCTCTGGTCTTGCAGGCAGGAGGTTCGCAGGTCATCTTCACTAATCCACTAGAGATTGTCAAGATTCGGTTGCAGGTAGCAGGAGAAATCGCTACAGGACCCAGAGTCAGTGCCCTTACTGTTCTAAAAGAACTGGGAATTTTTGGTCTTTATAAGGTATGTATTTGGGCATTCCTGGCACACCACTTTTAAACCATTTTATGCTAAATTTAAAAGAACTTTTAAAACAAAAACATTGCTGAAAAACAAAAATCTTTTCAAATTTAAAAATAATCTCTTCCTGCAGGGCAGCCACATGGTAGAAAAGTGGGGGGGGGGCGCGAACACATTTAGCCCTGGTCTACATTAGAGTTAGTTTAATGTAGGACAGCTTACATCGACTTAAATCTGTAAGTGTCTACAGTAAAATGAAGCTGCCACTGATGTAACTTCCCCACTACACCAACTTAATAACTCCACCTCCATGAGAGGTGTAGTACTTAAGTCAATGTAATTAGGTCGACACAGTGTGTTGTTGCATTAACTGTTGCTGCCTTTCAGGAGCCATCCCACAGTGCCCCACCCTGACAGTTAAATTGATTCCACCGCTCCTGGTGAGGATGCGCACTACCAACACAAGGATTGTAGGGTTGACATGCAAAAGCAGTTTATTTACTGCAGTGGCTGTATGTCAACATAACTTAGGGCTTGGCTACACTTACATTTTATAGCGCTCTAACTTGTTGGCTCAGGGGTGTGAAAAATCACCTCCCTGAGCGTAGAAGTCAGAGTGCTTTAAAGCACTAGTGTAAACAGGCTCCAAGCGCTGGGAGCCGCGCTCCCAGTGCTCGGAGCTAATCCCTTCGTGGAGGTGGATTACCAGGAGCGCTGGGAGAGCTCTCTCCCAGCGCTCGCGCGCGACCAAACTTGCACTTCAAAGCGCTGCCACGGGAGTGCTTTGAAGTTTCCAGTGTGGCCATACTCTTAGGTCAACTTAATTTTGTAGTGTTCAGGGTAGCAGCCGTATTAGTCTGTATCCGCAAAAAGAAAAGGAGGACTTGTGGCACCTTAGAGACTAACCAATTTATTTGAGCATAAGCTTTCGTGAGCTGTAGCTCACAAAAGCTAATGCTCAAATAAATTGGTTAGTCTCTAAGGTGCCACAAGTCCTCCTTTTCTTTTTAATTTTGTAGCGTAGACTTGCCCTTATACTCATATTAGTGAAAGAGGGAAACATAAAAATACTCTCCTGTTGTATCCTTTGGGCTTTTATATCAGGTTGCAGGGAGTCCTGTACTGCAGACCTGCTGGCTTCTGGCATGGATCATTTCATTTGGAGGCTTTTGTGAAAAGTTTCTTTAGCTTTTCTTTTGTGTTTGTTTAGGAGCCTAAATTGTCTTACATTTATTTTGAATCTCAGTTATCTCTATTGTTATCCTCACAGCAGCATCTTCTTTTTGTCTTAATAATTTGGCAGCAGTGAAACAGTAGTAGAATTTAGTAGGATTCAGATCTTTAAGAAGTTAAGTGGTGGGATTTGTCAATAATGAATTCCATTTAAAAAAAAAAAGCCTGTACTGTACTGTACTTTACCAGAATGCCAGTCAACAGATTCCTTCCCTGCAGGTATACTTACTACCATCATTACAGATCAGATGTAATGGTGCAGAAGCGATTAGTTTTCTTAAACAAGGAAGAGTATTTCTTTCTGTATCCTGTGCCAGTGCAAGGAGTAATACGTAAATTCAACAGCTATAGGCAGCTGTGCACTTCCATAATATTGGTTTAGCTGATTTATTTATGGAGCTATGTAGCACTGTAAAAATGTGTAAATTTACGTCCATAGCTGCAGCTTTTATTCTGAATTCACTAGGTTAGATTCACACAGCTATAATGTTTCCCTAAATAGTATCGATGTTTTGGTACATAGGACAAAATTTTAGTGCAGTAATAATTTTTGTGTCTGGTGACTAGAAAGATGGTTTTATTACAAATTTTATCTTTCTTTAAAATTGAACAGTCATCTCAAGGAAGTTTAGGATAATTAAGTTAAAGAAAAAAAGAATACAAAGCTCAGTGGAGTAAATACCAAAAGGGGACTGGTTTTAAAACATGTAATAACGGTGAGTGAAATTCATCCAAGCATAGAGTGTGTCTCCACAAGACCATACATACCACTTAAGCCCCACAGATCCCCTGCGGAGAGCACTCTGTCTGTCTGCTCCAAATAGGTCAGCGTGGAGGGGAACTTTTAGAAATGTGTGACCTCCTAAGGCCCTGGCATCACTCTTATGTGGCCCATGGCCCAGAGCCTCTTATGTAGGGAACTCAGAGAGTCAATGGCCACTATTCTGGCACAGAGTGGACTGAAGTGGTGGGTGGAGGAGATAGTTTTGAAGCCTCCATGGCTCACCCTCAGGATGAGCTCTTTGCAGCAGGAAGTAATTCACCCAATATCAGATGAATAATTGGGGAGTCATTTTAATCAGGATTCTTGACATAACATATTTTAACAGCCCCTTCACAGATATTGTAGCATGTGTCAAGATCTAGAGGGACTCTCTTTAGTTTGCTTTTAGGCTTTGTAT
This sequence comes from Caretta caretta, assembly GCF_965140235.1. NCBI lineage: Eukaryota > Metazoa > Chordata > Testudines > Cheloniidae > Caretta > Caretta caretta. The sequence continues at coordinate 40,534,845 of NC_134216.1, read as the reverse complement.
GCCAAGTTCATAAGAACATAAGAATGGCCTTACTGGGTCAGACCAAAGGTCCATCCAACCCAGTATCCTGTCTTCCGACAGTCGCCAATGCCAGGTGCCCCAGAGGGAGTGAACCTAACAGGTAATGATCAAGTGATCTCTCTCCTGCCATCCATCTCCACCCTCTGACAAACAGAGGCTAGGGACACCATCCCTGCCCATCCTGGCTAATAGCCATTAATGGACTTAACCTCCAGGAATTTATCCAGTTCTCTTTTAAACCCTGTTATAGTCCTAGCCTTCACAACCTCCTCAGGCAAGGAGTTCCACAGGTTGACTATGTGCTGAGTGAAGAAGAACTTCCTTTTATTTGTTTTAAACCTGCTACCCAATAATTTCATTTGGTGGCCCCTAGTTCTTATATTATGGGAATAAGTAAATATCTTTTCCTTATTCACTTTCTCCACACCACTCATGATTTTATATAGCTCTATCATATTCCCCCTTAGTCTCCTCTTTTCCAAGCTGAAAAGTCCTAGCCTCTTTAATCTCTCCTCATATGGGACCTGTTCCAAACCCCTAATCATTTCAGTTGCCCTTTTCTGAACCTTTTCTAATGCCCACATTTCTTTTTTTGAGATGAGGGGACCACATCTATACGCAGTATTCAAGATGTGGGCGTACCATGGATTTCTATAAGGGCAATAAGATATTCTCCGTCTTATTCTCTATCCCTTTTTTAATGATTCCTAACATCCAGTTTGCTTTTTTGACTGCTGTTGCACACTGTGTGGACGTCTTCAGAGAACAATCCACGATGACGCCAAGATCTTTCTCCTGATTAGTTATAGCTAAATTAGCCCCCATCGTATTGTATGTATAGTTGGGGTTATTTTTTTCAATGTGCATTACTTTACATTTATCCACATTAAATTTCATTTGCCATTTTTTTGCCCAATCACTTAGTTTTGTGAGATCTTTTTGAAGTTCTTCACAGTCTGCTTTTGTTTTAACCAAGAATTACCTTTTTTTCCCAGCAAGGGAGTCATTCAAGTTCCCCATCCTTTGTCTCTGTATTACTTTCCCATGCTTTAGTGTTTCCATGTTGTGGTAACTTTCCCATAGGGAAAGAGAACAAACTGTGCTAGCCCTGCAGTGCAGTTTTTTCTGGCAGCCGGAGAGGGTCAGTGGAGATGCTCTCAGCTTCCTGTGGAGCAAGTGGCAAGCAAGGGCCCCAGTTGACTCTCTTGTGTGGCAGTACATTCCCTGTCACCAGGCCAGCAGGATCAGCTAAGAGAAGGTTTTTTGTAGGTTAAATTGTCGTGTACATTTCTGTACGAAAAATCATCTTTCTAAGGTTTGATGGCAGGCCCTTAATTGTCAAGTGTCACTCTTTTGCTAAAGTTAGAAACCATCGCTGAAGCTGAGAGCTGACCATCGAATGACTAACTGTGCTTCTTTTGATGTTCAAATCTCCATACTACATTCCTTAAGACATATTACATTTACTGGTTACCTGGTAGATCCCCTCAAGAGCCTTGGCTCAGTCTATACCCGGTGGCCTGGGGCTTCTTGCCAGCCTTTAAGTCTAATCCTATTTATATAACGTGTGTATATTATGTTTCCTTTTTGTGTGACAGGGTGCCAAAGCGTGTTTCCTCCGAGACATTCCCTTTTCTGCAATCTATTTTCCTGTTTATGCTCACAGTAAACTGATGCTTGCTGATGAAAATGGCCATGTGGGAGGGCTTAATCTCCTTACAGCTGGTGCCATTGCAGGTAACTTCTCAATATGTTTTCTAGAAATAACCTTTTCCCCCTTAATAGATAATATTTAATATTCGTTCATCAGTCCCATATAAATGAAAGCTAGTATGCCATTGTATCTGATTTAATCTAAATTTGATCACTTTTATCCTTGGTGGGAGGTAGTGTAATTTTGATGAGAGCTAATTACATTTGCATAATGTGGATAAACAGCTTAATGCAGCTCAGCAACTTGTAGCCAAATTTGATCTGTCTGTCTCAATGGGGTTTTAGTTGTTACCAGGCTCTCTGACTTGAAGGCTAATTTGAATCTTTGATGAACATATACTGAGAAGAATTAGAAAGAAAATGATTCATCTAGCTTAGGGCTCCTAAACAACTGGGGAAGAAACTTTCAGTTCAAAGGTAAATGCCAAAACAAGGATTTGAAGGTGCCTTTACTGTTCAATAGCAGGACAGGAGTGGAAATAACATACTCTTCATCTTTTTTTAAAGAATTTCTAATCAAGATTTCCCTTCTAATGATAGTGGGACAAACTCACCCCACTTACATGAAGTTAGTGTTTAGAAATGACTTCTGTAGGCTTTTATTTTATTTAAAGTGAATTTTGTAATGTGGTATTACACCACCATGGGTTCGGCTCTGGTGGCTACAGTTTCAGGCTTAATGGAGTGAAAGTCACCTCTGCTACTTGCTTCAGATTTAGAGTCTCTAGGAACACACAAAGGCCTAGAGTAGAGACCTCACATACATTTATAAGTATAATGTCTAGTCTGTTTGACAAGTTTTACTAAAGTTACAATCAAAGTTATGATTACCTAAGCATATAGAAATTCTATACAGACCTATGCACACGTTACTTATATAGTTATACTCACATCCTCCTAGATAGTGTTAGGGTCTGGTGGGTCTCTCATGGATTGATAATAAGTAAAGGAATGGTTCCTGCTGGAGTTTCCCATAGGGAGCTCAATTTTCCTAATCTGGGTACCCTCTCTTTATAATGTGATTCTGACTATACCTCATTAGTATTTATGCATATAGTGCACCCTGTGGTGAGGGTTAGAAAAATGTTAGAAAAATGTGACTACTGAGCATCTTGTAGCGAAAAATGACTCTTACTGTTAATTTTTTTTGCAATATCACCCATTGGTGCATCTTTTCTGGTAATGTTGTGGCATAGGGTCATTCTTTGGTCCCTTACTTTTGTCAAGCTTTTCTTAAGCCTATGGCCTAGTATGGCTAAGCTAAAATCTTACAGGCCTCAGCCTGTAAGCCTTGTCTTACAATCCTACTTACTTAGATATCTAATACATAATTACCCCTTCTAACTACTGATCAATCTTATATTTCTATAATCCTACAATTTAACTCTATTTCGCATACGATGATTATATGTAAAATAACATGTTAGTAAATCATAACATTACCCAATGAATAAACAATAAACTAAAATCATTGGCTGCACTTGGTATGAACAGAATGTGTAACTGGTTTGTTGGTAATAATGGCCTCTTATCTCAGTCAGTAGGCTAATAAAATTAGGCCCAGATGTGATGGTGGTGAATAAGCTAAAAATGCACTGCTAGACAAATTAATGGTAGACATCCTGGTGGACAAATTCTCTTTTGCACCCAGTATCTGCTGGGTGTAACACAAGTGGGGTGGAATGCAGAGGAGGTTTTTGCAGTTCCTTGATCCTGGGCCCATTTGGTGCTGGCCTATGTGTAGTTTATTAGACCATCCTTGGAGCTATCCAGGGATCACTAGAGCTCTGTGTGCTCCAGCCTGCCACCTAAACTGGAGTTGGCGTAGGACCTAGTTATGCCCGCTCTTTCCCAATTGGGTATGCCCCCATGGCTGGGGAGATGTGACAGTTTTCTGGGCCCTTTTGCTCTTGAATGGCACAAAGGGACCAGAAATGGGAAGAAAATCTGTTCCATTTTATTCATAGAACTACTGAAAAATACACTGTGGGGGCTAGTATCCTATAATAAGACTTGCCATTTGTGTTTTTTAACCACAGCTTAATTCATTAATGTTTATCAGACACTTGGATATTGATGCGATGCACTCAGTAGAAATGGCTATAAATCTTGTTTGAGATATAAAATTTAGCCTACAAGAATCCTTCTTTCTGAGCTTCAAATTCATGTTACTGTTTAATGGGAGTGGATCAGATAAGCATAACTGAGAACATTGTGTGTACACATGTGGCTTCAAAAAAAGTTTATAGGGTTGTAATAGTGCATAGTTAGCTTTAGCAAATAGACTGGCTTTGCTGCTCCTGTTCCAAGATAAAACCTCCTGAATTGATCAGCAGGATGTTTTGGGATGTTTTCGTTAAATTTCTGACCTGTCAACTTTATAAATCTCCCTTAAGTGCTATGTAGACAACTGTTAGGCTGTTTTTTTAATTGTATTGAAATCAACAGTAACAATTCAACCAAGACTGAAAGTGAACATTCAAGTTCCAAGTTGGAAGGGAATTCTTGGTTTTGGTTAAGTGATTGAGATGAGTCAGTATTCATTATACTAAAAATGAGAGTTGGATTTTTACATCTAAATTTTATAAATATTCTAACAGCATAGTACTTTACCTGCACAGTTCCCCTTTCATTTGAATAAGAAACCAGTGCTGGTGCTTGGGGTGAGGTACTGTTACTGTACCATCATTGATGGCTGTTACCATAGTGTGTGTGCCCAAAATGCCTTTATTGTCAACCTTTCTTTATAGTTTACTTTTTAAGTAGTCTTGTGTTCTGCTAATGAACTGGCCAAAGAGCACCATAGAAATCTCACACTGTAGAATAGAAGGCCTCTAAATGATCACTTTGCATATTTACACCTTTAAACAAATGGATCTGTGAAGGATTGGAATGTTAGTACTTGAGAGGTTTTTGCAGAGCAGTTAATCAGCTATACTGTTACAAAGTACTTGGTACATACAATAGGTGAGTAGAACTATTAATATTCACAAAGCACAGTAAGGCTGACAGAGCTCCTAGAATCAGCTGAGAGCACCACTAATTTGTGTCAGGAATATTTAATCCTTTATATTGAAAAAGAGAGAGAGTGAGTTTTAACTATTTATACTTGGAAATATTTGCGTCTCTCTTTAAAAAAGGTAAAATAAAAGATATTTGAAATGACTGATAATAGAACTCAAAGGGGAGCTCTTGAGAGAATTGTTCTGTTAATATCGTTGCATAATTTTTGCAGTTCTCTTGGCTGTATTTTCATAGTGTTTTTCTTTAGCATCTGTATTAAAATTAACTTCGTGATTTTGAAGAGACATTTAGAAGGATTGTGCTATGCTAGCTGCAGTAAAAGTCAATTTTGAATACTTTATGTTAGTACCAGGGTGTGTGGGTTTACATTTTTAATAAGCTTTGATTTCATAAAAAGATTGACATTTGCAGGTATTTTCTTTGACATGAGAAATATTTCTATCTTTTACAAGATACTTTGTGTGAATTAAATGCTGTTTTCTTCTAAAAGGTGTGCCTGCTGCTTCCTTGGTAACCCCTGCTGATGTCATCAAGACAAGACTGCAAGTGGCAGCTCGCGCTGGTCAGACAACATACAGTGGAGTTATTGACTGTTTTAGAAAGATACTTAGAGAAGAAGGCCCTTCGGCTTTTTGGAAGGGAGCTATGGGTAGGGAATTTTCTTTATATTTTAAGTCAGACCACAATCCTGCAAATTTTTTCAGTGTTGTTTTACTCAGGATTGCTCCCAGCAGTAAAGTTTGCAGGATTGGGCCTTAGTATTGTAGTTCACAGGTTCATTTGAAATTCTCAGACCATCTTTCTTGATCTAACGTTGCTGTATTACAGTATTATTTGTAATATTCAACAGCTCGAGTGTTCAGATCTTCACCTCAGTTTGGTGTTACGTTAGTGACCTATGAACTTCTGCAGCGATGGTTCTGTGTTGATTTTGGAGGAATGTAAGTGCAAACATTTGCTCACTAACATGCAAATCGGGTCTGCTAAGTTTGAATTCATATAGAGCCTTCAGATAACTAAATGGAAAGAATATGTTGAAACAGATGTAGTTAAACTTAATGATATTGATTAGCTGTAAATCAAAGTGCCAGAATTTTGTTTTAAGTGTGCCCTGCACAAAAAATCCCCCAAACAGTGATATTACTATTAACATCTTTGGGTATTAAAACTGAAAGAGCTTAAACAAATCAAATTGCCTTGATTTGTATACTATTTCACTGTCTAAGCAACAGGAAGTATGTCAGTTTCACTTTTTTTAATACACTGCACAAACCTTCTGTATTTGGGTTTCCTACACTGCAAGATGATAATTAAATCCCCCTCAAACTGTTTTAATTAAAATCATTTAAAATGTTTTTTTCATGAAAATATTTCTATTTTAAAATATCCAGAAACTAAATTTTAGCCTGAACTACTTGATAGTGGCCTTTAAAGCAAGCTTCCTTTATTTTAAAAACTAATCAGAATAATTAACTTCTAATTATGTTGATTTATATGTTGTAGACAGATGATCATTTTTAGTATTGGCTTACTATAGATTCTGCGGAGAAACATTTTAAATAAATAATCTTTTCTTTTTTTCTCCTCAAACAGCAAACCCTCCGGATCAGAACCAACCCCCAAATCTCGAATCTCAGACCTGCCTCCTGTTAATCCTGACCACATAGGTGGATACAGACTTGCTACAGCTACATTTGCTGGCATAGAAAACAAGTTTGGGCTTTATCTTCCAAAATTTCGATCTCCTGATGTTGCTTCAGTTCTACCAAAAGTAGCAGCTGAATCCTGAGATGACCTTTCAGCCTAGTATAACGACACAATGAAAAAAAAAATTCAAGAGAACAGTACTATATCTATCCAGTCAGCTGCATGTTGCTCTTGCTGAACTGAGAATTTAAGTCAAATCACTCCTTTCTAAATGATATACAATATGCATTTATTTGTTTATAAATTAATCATTTGCACACAGGAAACGGATTGAAGCTTTAGTTCTGCATAGATTTTTTTTTTCCCCCTAACCAGTGGCATGAATCAGTAACCTTTACTTGGCTTTGCACAGCTTGCACTTAATGTTACTGTACATATTGTACATCTTTGTACAGAGACATCATGGCATCCATACACGATTACATTTATATAATGGGTATGCAGTTCTAAGCAGTTTGAAATGTACAGAATGTTTTGAAGGTGTTTTTATTAAGAATCATGGAACAATAAAATATATTTAAAGTCATTTCATTTTCTTATATTTGTGTAATATATAAAAATAAACCATCAGATATTTGGTGTAGTTAGTCATAGATTTTTAAGGCCAGAAAGGTCCCATTATAGTGTAGCATGACTTGTCTTAGAGAATAAATCAAGGTATTAGTTAATAAAGGCAAAAGCATAAACATGCAATGCTGGTAGGAAGTTACAGCACAGGAACTGTGGGTGTGTATGTGGGGAGGAGTGCTTGAAAACTGTAGGAATTACCCAGAAACTCATGGTAATGTTTACTAGTAACGTTTTGCTAATTCTGAATTCCAGCATATCATGTTTAAATGTGGTGAGATTGTATTTACCAGTTATAAGTGGATTTTATTATGAGCACTCTGAATAAATTTATCCTGTAAATGTCCATATCTGAGTAGCAAGTAAAATAAGTCCAGGGTTTAGTTTTAGCATATTCGGATGAAATAATTGCCAGGATATGCACTGCTAGTTTGCCAGCAAGTCCCAAAAGTGTCATATTTGTAATTAAGTAATAAAAGGCCTTGGCCTAACTCATCTTTGATGTAACTATTGTGTTCAGTGGAATCTCCTAGAGATAAATTTGGCTCCCCGTGTAGTCTAGGAAATCTATCACCCGGTGGTTGGATTGGTGAATATTCATAACTCCTGAATTCTGATGTAATCTGTTTTTGTTTAAAAGACACAGCTTTCATTTTATTATGATTGTGCCTTCACTAGAAGTACAAAGTTTGGATTAATGTGCAGCGTGGGGAAATCTGCCAGGGGGTTAACATCTGATCTGTAGCACTGTGTGAATGTGTGCAAACATCTCTGAGTACAGCCTTGCAGACTTACAAAGCTGCTCTATGTTCTGCACAGGAGGTTTCTGTAGCTTTAGAAGAATGACTTCTGACAGCTTGGGGAGCTGCAAGCCCTCCTGGCTTTGTGGGCTTGAGGTATATACAAATTAATCCACTTGGAAATACTTGCTCAGGGAGGGGCTAAGTTCCTTCTTGGTAGGAGGAAAACGAGGGGGAAAGCTAGTTGTTTTCCAAAATCTCTAAATTCCAGAAAAAATAAAATGGAGGCACCTGGTTGTGTTCCACAGGAGGAGTGCTATACTCTGAGACGATTTCCAGGTATTTTGAAGAAAAAATTATGTAGAACTTTTGCCTCAAGTTTGCTAAATTAAAATTAAAATTTGCTAAATTAAAAGCCCTTTTTGACTGGTGGGTAATCTGCTTTTGGAACAATGCAAATGCAGAATTCCAGCCAGACTCTCAGGAAAAAGCAAGAGTCCCTGTTCATAGCTGTAATCTATCACCCTACTGCCATAGCTGGTCTCTGTAAGCAGTGCAGGACCAGTGCCCCTGTATCAGAGCAGGTGGACCCAGTTGAGCCAATTAAAGGAGGCAGGGCTACACCTGGGGCTGTAACAGCCTGTCAGAGGCATAATGATTGGGACAGGCTGTACCTGGCACCACAGGAGAGTGGAGCTAACTCCTGTAGTGGAGTTGTTCCAGAAGAGCAGCTGGAGCTGGCTGAATGAGGACTGGCTGAGCAGGGAGCTGGAAAGCTGCAAGAAGCAGAATTACCAGAGACCTCTGGGAGAAGAGGCTAGGATAAAGGGTGAGCAGAAGGACTATTTTCTGTTTATTTGGCTTATGTTTGGACAATAAACCTATTTAAAGGAGACTGGGTCTGACAATGTATGCTTGGTAAACTGGGGAGAAGCCCTGCCAATCCTTGCCTACAAACTGACTTGGGTAGGGACCGCTAAAGTAATGCCTAGCTAACGGCTTGCTTCCATGTTCTGGGTTTAAGAACTGCAGTAAAATACCAAATGACAGGCAGGATTGCTGCTGAGCTCAATCCAGTTGCCACTTAATCTCAGGCAGCTATTTTAATTGAAATGGGGGACAGTGAAAGGTTTGCAATTCCTTAGGAAACTGTTAAGGAAATGTAATACTGAGAAGAGAGAGCTGTTGATTCCACAAGACAGGCAGTGGCCAGGTTTTTATAAGCAGGTAGAAAATTACCTATCCTACAACTTCAGTTTCAGACACCATAGTTTCTGGGCCATGGTTGTGTTAAATAGCCTCCAGGACTTTTTTTTTTTTAAGGCAACTAGAATTGCCTTGACTTTATTCCAGTTAAATATTTTAGTTCACCGTACGACAGGTGAAGGCCAAGGCTTTAGACAGCATTTAAGGAAGAAGGAGCTTTTTTAAAAAATATGAATAGGAATGTCCAGCCTTTATTGTCTCTGCCAAATAAACACTTGCAAATCTCCCTGTGTTTTCGTCGCTGTCCAAGAGATGGTAACTTTTTGTAGCTGCCGAACTACAATCAGCCCTTAACTTTGGAGCAAAACTTCCCTTGACTTCAACAGGAATTGAGTGCATGTAACCAAGGCTATTATGGGGCACCCAGTTCCCAGTCCTCGGTCAGAGAATGTATCTCTTTACGCAGTTTGCCTCGGCATAGGCTTCTTAGGCAGCTCACACTCCTGTATCTTCAAATTTTGTTCTGCTCTGTGAAAAGAATATGCTCCCTTGAGGGGTAGAAAAATCCTTGGTACACACTGGCATTTAATCTTGGTCACAGCTTGTTGACTGACTTGAGTTCCGAAATAGTTATTGGACAGTGAGGCTCCTGGGATGGTCATTACAATATCTAGCATCCTGCAACTGGCATGCTGGTCCCTCCATAACTGCTGACATGGGATTGTCTAAAGAAATCCCATCCACCCTATCCTCTTTTCATTCCCTAAATGTTTGGGGGGATGGGGTTGTCAATGCAAATATGGTTTGGGAGGAAAAATAAAAATGGTTATAAATTGCTTGAAGCTAGATTCCATTTTCCAATACATTTCCCTAAATGATACCTGACCTGTGGATTCAGACCCATGCTGAAGCTACCAAGACTCGTATCCATACCTAGTGCTTGTCAGGAGTCCTCTGGAGCAGAACTAGTTTGTTGTGTTTTTGAAAATTTTCATCTAGAATTAGAAGAAATTGTTTTGGAGTGGAGAGGGAGGGAAAAATACCTCTAAAATTTATTTAAATTCCAGCAGAAGCTGCAGAGCTGTGCTCCGCTTGCTAAAAATTCCCATGCCTGGAGGATAGACACCATCACATGACATGCCTGTTCTTTATGCAGTCCTTGTGTGTCTCAATTGAACAGAAAGCTACTATCGTAAGGTTGGTGAAAATATACAGGGCAAATGTCAAATTGAATAGCATGATTTTGGATTGAAAATAGAGGGGGTACTTTGATAAGGCAAAGCTGATGGAAGCCTGAAGTTTTCACTTTCAAATCTATTGAGCAAAGATAACCTCCTGAAGACATAATTCCAATTGCAGCAGCCAGTCCCCATATGAGCTTTGCTCATAATAGAATGAGGGTTTTTTTTAATACCAAGAATTGGTAAGAGAACTTCTGTTTATAGCATAGATTAAATAGCAACATAAACCCATTTCTGATTTTGAAATACGTAAAATGGTTCTCCTGGCAAAGAAGTAGGATTGTAGAGGAGATTAAGAACAAATGGCACTAAATAAACTTTGAATGCTCTCTGGTACTAATGCACAGAAGGTGATTTTCACCCATATAGTAGAGCTAGTTAAAGCATTTTCAGCTAAATGTTTTGTGTGTGTGTGTGGTGTTGTTTTTTGTTTGTTTTTTTTTTTGTCAACACATGAAGCCAAAATGTTTTGCGCTGTGTGGAACAAAAAGAAAAGTCAAAACTTCACAAGTTGTTGTGAAACAACTGTCATTCTCCAGCCAGCTCCACTGTGCAGGACGGGGCTCCATCAAAGCTACTGTAATGGTGAGGGTAGCGCTCTCCCTATACGTGACCATTTTCAGGCACTTGAAACTTGCTGGGTGGGAGAAAAAACCCTTGGGGGTATGATGTTTCCCCTTGTTCTCAGCCCAAAGGGTATTTTTTATTTTGTGAAGCACTGGGCAGCTGTTGAGGTTTTCAGAGAGAAGGGAGACGGGGAGTATTGTGTTAAATCTGATGTTTTTTCCACCTGGGTAATTCATCTGGATTAATTTTAAAACTTCAGTCTCCCACTGGATTAAGTCATCCCTTCAGACAAGTGCCACTGAAGTATTAGAAGCGATTTGGATCAGAAATTAAGTTTTTTAAAAATCATGGCATATTTGCAGTCTGGGCCCAGCTCTCCCCACAACCACAGCACAAATGGACTTAAAGCAGAGGTCTCCCTGTCACCAGAGTGCCGCTCAGACACTTTGATTGCTGCTGCAGCCCGGGGACTGCAATAGCCTCTATGATACAGACCCCTCCTGCCCAATGTCGCAGAGTTAGCTAGTGGAGCTGTATAATTGAGAATCCACTGGTTATGGCCCTGCCCTCCCTTTAAAACATCCTTTTGATGCTCCTACTGATGTATGCAACAGATCTGTGGTGGGGGAGGGGAGAGATTCCCATCCTGGGCCATCTGAGCTGGGTCCCCAGCATAGTGGATGGATGAGCTTTGCTGCTTTTGGAGCCCTGCCTATCTGTATGAGCACCTCTGAATTTTCTGCCAAATATTTTGAATGTAGCAGTGCTGCATTCCAGCTCTGTGCATGTCTAATGCACACAGAAATAAACAAGTGCTGTGATTACATGTCTCATTACATAGACACAAAGACATGTAATTAGCACATTCAATGCTGCATGGCATTTATTTCCATAAAAAACATAGTGCAGTAAGCTGCAGCTATCCTGTGCATGTACCTGGAGCGCCACCCATCTGAAACGCACAATCAGACAGAGAAACACTTGAGATTTGTGTTCTTAAACCTACATAATGCTAAAATTGGTTCATGTGTTGGATTTTTCTATTGTTTTTGTTAAATCCTCAGTCTCAAGTTTTTGTTTCAAAGTGTGGGTTGTTTTTTTTTTTTGCTGAAGCTGAAACAAGGAGGTGTAAATTATCTTCCCAGGCACCTTGAGGCAGAAGCGATGTCACTGCCTGCCCTGAGTAGCTTTAAATCCTGATCGGTGCTGAGTTTGGACTGGACTGTGGGAGGTTGCCGAGGGGATGTACCGAATCAGTGCATTTGCCAGCTGCCATGGCCCCACGCACCCTGCCCAGCCTTGCCCATTTGTGGGACTGTGTTGGGCCTCCTCTGTTTCTATGTGATTAAAACTGCTCTCTGCTACTGTAGTGTCCTCTGTGCAGAGAACTTTCCACTGTCAGGGCCCTGCAGCAAGGTCGATGCCGATGCGACTGGAAGCTAGTGTGCCTCCATGCCTGAAGGTAGCCTACTTCTTCCTTGGGTCTCCAGCACTGGAGAGTTACTAATATTCAGTCTTGTTTGAAGTATTGCCAGATTGTTTGTTTGAAATAGGATAAGCTACTCCGGAAAGGCAACTTGCTCTCGAAATGAAAGCCAGGCTTTCATCCACCTTAGGACTGAGCACAGATTTCTTGCTTTACTCTCAAACAACCTGGATCCAGGCTTCTTTAGGAAAAGGGCACCCTCTCTGAACATGAGCATTTTTGCTACAAGATGCACTATTAACATTTTTTTTCTATTCATGCTGCTTTGGAAGCTGCCAAGATCAGTGGTTGATCTAATCAAATACAGTGTCCATCCCTTACCATGGCTAGTGTCTGATAGTGCTCATACTAAATTATTGGGAAAAGGTCTTCCTAACTCCACTATGTCATACTGGGGTATACGCTGAAGCATAAGAAATAAAAAGACATTGCATGTTAATGTAATAAGTGTAACTGCACCTGCTAAGTCTTCTGTGTGTACAGTGCTTCTAAGCATTTGCTACTAAGATATTGCCTCAATGATACCTTGCAATAGCGAGTTCCACAGGGTGTATGCTGCCCAGAAAGGGATTTCCTGTTATCAGTTTGATCTTTATTGCCTTCCTGGTCATTTCACCTTTGCACTACAGGAAGTGATAAACTGAACTGCATGATTAACCTCTTTTATACCATTCAGAATGCTGTATTCCTCTTTCCAAATTATTAAGAAACATTTTGAGATTAAAAGTACTAAGATTAAATAGACCATTCCTATTAATTTCCCCTCTATCTAGACTCCTGCAGCAGGAACTGATTTTTGTGTCCTCTTCCGGATGTCTTCTGTTTTTGATAGTTTTTAAGATGACCAATCCTGAGCCCCTGAATGGTGCAGGATAGCTTTAAAGAGCTTTTCCAGTTTTCTACACTGAATTTCAACTGCCATGTTGCCCAATTACAAGAGCTGATGAAATTTTTTTGAATGTTTCTATTTGATTGAAAAAGGGGTGATTTCGCATAGCTTGACAGTTGGTCACATTTTGAGTTTTGCAATTTTTCAGCAGACATGTTTAATGACAATTATTCCCATTTTTGAATCCGCTCTACCACTTACTCAGTTTCATTAGGTTCCTTTGGGGTTGCTCACACTCCTGTCTAGTTTTCATGCTTCCCAATCCTGAAAGAGTCGTGTAGGTCTCATGAGATGGGAAGCAAAATTCTCCTTCAGAGCTCAGGGGAGCTCTGGCCATAGGTCAGGATTTGTCACTGGTGACCACCACCTCTCTCATGGTTACATTTAGTGGGATAACACATTAGCCTTATGCATTTTCCACCATGATTCTGGCAGGGATTCTGGCAGATGCAGTGTCACAGCAGAAATGAGCATTACTTCAGCCTCTTTTTGACTTATGTCTCTGGTGATCCCAGAGATGGTTCTTGTAAGTACCTTCCCCCCCCCACCCCACCCCACATTAAAAGCAACAACAATTTATTGTAAGGTCCTTCAATCTGCCTCCAGAAGGGAGTATCACCATTTTGGTCTCTTAGGTGAGAAAAGCATTATCCTTCCAGAACTTAGCAGGTTCTCTTCAACAGCAAGAATAATCATGGGCCTGCATATAAGGTTGGGTTGCCAAGGTTTCAATCGTTGGCTCAGGTGATTTATCCAAAGAATTTAGAAACAAGCAGATCCTACCTTGCTTACCAATTTATTTAGGTTGGCTGAAATGGAAAAGATTGGAGTTCAGGGCTGTCCTTTGGAAAGCACTCAGCCTCACTCTCAGAGAGCTTAACTTAACAAGCCTTAGCCTTCCAGAACTGGAAAGGCCTGGTTTGCTTTCCCCCCGCCCTCAATCTCAAATGATTGTGTAGTTTAGAACAATGCTTATATTCCTAACTCTCTCTCACATTGGGATGACCATTAATGTTTAGTAGCAGAGGGGTAACCATGTTAGTCTGTATCCACAAAAATAATGAGGAGTCTGGTGGCACCTTAAAGAATAACAGATTTATTTGGGCATAAGCATTCGTGGGTAAAACACCCACTTCTTCAGATGCATGGAGTGAAAATTACAGATGCAGTATATTTATGCCTGCAACTGTTGTTTTTCACTCCATGTGTCTGAAGAAGTGGGGTTTTTTACCCATGAAAGCTTATGCCCAAGTAAATCTGTTAATCTTTAAGGTGCCACTGGACTCCTTGTTTTTGTAACTGTTTAGTGCAGTGCTTTCACCAGGCAAAGGACTGTGTATTATGATGGATATCTTATCTACTTGTAACAGTAGGGAAGTCCCTCAGTTGCACTATTAACGTGAAGGAGAGCATCAACAAGCCTACAGGATGCCAAGTTCACTTAGTGGACACGACTCAATTTTAAACCATTTGAGAACCAGTCATTTCAAGTCTAGGGTCAGATGACTCCCCCCGGTATGATTCTTTGCACCTATCCCAGGGAAAAGCATGATCTAAGCCAGTACAGAAGAATGGCCATACTGGGTCAGATCAATGGTCCATTTGGCCAATATCCTGTCTTCTGAGAGTGGTCAATGCCAGAAGGTTCAAAGGGAATGAACAGAACAGGGCAATCTCCATCCTGTTATTCAGTCCTAGCATCTCACAGTTAGAGGCCTAGGAACAGTTAGAGTATGGGGCAGCATTCCTGATCATCTTGACTTATAGCCATTGATGGCTCTATCCTCTCTTAATTTACCTTATTCTTTTTTTAATCCAGTTATAGTTTTGGCTTTTCCAGCATCCCTGGCCAATGAGTTCTGCAGATTAACTGTGCGCTGTGTGAAGTAGCTCCTTTTGTTTATTTTAAACCTGCTGCCTATTAATTTCATTGGGTGATCCCTAGTTCTTGTGTTATGTGAAGGAATAAATAACATTTCCTTCCTTATTCACTTTCTCCACACCATTCATGATTTCATAGATCTCTATCATATCCCCTTTTAGTAGTCTCTTCCAAGCTGAACAGTTCCAGACTTTTTAACCGCTCCTCATATCGAAGCTGTTCCATACCATTAATCATTTCTGTTGTCCTTCTCTATACCTTTTCCAATTCTAATATCTTTTTTGAGATGGGGTGACTAGAATTGCACACAGTATTGAAGGTGTGGGCATACCATGGATTTATATAGTCGCACTATATTTTCTGTCTATAACTTTCCTAATGGTTCCTAACAGAGTTAGCTTTTTTGACTGCTGCTGCACATTGTGTGGATGTTTTCAGAAAACTATCCAGATGACTCCAAGATCTTTCTTTAGTAACAGCTAATTTAGGATGCATCATTTTGTATGTATAGTTGAGACTGTTTTCCAGTGTGCAGTACTTCGCATTTATCAACCTTGAATTTCATCTGCCATTTTGTTGCCCAGTCACCCAGTTTTGTGAGATCCCTTTGTAACTCTTTCCCGTCAGCTTGGGACTTACCTGTCTTGAGTACTTTTGTATCATCTACAAACTTTGCAAGCTTTTTCTACATCATTTATGAATATGTTGAACAACACAGATGCCTGGTGGACACCACTATTTACCACTCTCCAATCTGAAAAATGACCATTTATTCCTACCCTTTGTTTCCTGTCTTCTAACCAGTTACTGATCAGTAAGAGGACCTTTCCTCTTATCTTAGGACCTCTTACATTGCCTAAGAGCCTTTACTGAGGGACCATGTCAAAGACTTTCTGAAAGTCCAATTGCATTGTATCTACTGGATCACCCTGGTCCACATGTTTGTGAACCCCCTCATTAAAGAATGCTAAAGATTGAGGCATGGTTTTCCTTTACAAAAGCCATTTTGTCTTCCCCAACAAATCATGTTCTTCTGGATGTCTGATCCTTCTGTTCTTGAGTATAGTTTTCAATCAATTTGCCTGGTACTGACATTAGGCTTTCTGGCCTGTAATTGCCTCTTTTTTAAAAATTAGCATCACATTGGCTATCCTTCAGTTGTCAGCTGGTACAGAATCCGCTTTTTTTTGGGTGAATACCATCTGGTCCTGGTGACTTATTACTGTTAAATTTATCAATTTGTTTCAAACCTCCTCTGACACCTACCTGGGACAGTTCTCAGATTTGTCACCTAAAAAGAATGGCTCAGGTGTGTGAATCTACCTCACATCCTCTGCAATGAACAACAGTGCAAAGAATTAATTTAGCTTCTCCACTATGGCCTAATCTTCCTTGAGTGCTTCTTTAGCATGTTGATCATCCAGTGGCTTGCCCTACATGTAGGAGCTGGAGTGGGGACATAGCACTGCTTCCGGAAGCTGTACTACACGTGGACCCTGGCAAGCCCCAGACCCCACTCTCTGGCGGGAGCTCGAGGGCCAGATTAAAATGTCTGAAGGGCTGGATGTAGCACCCGAGCTGTAGTTTGCTCACCCCAATGTAGCAAATCCCCATTAATGGATCCTCCCCTGCACCTGTGAGCTTTTCTTCAGCCCTTAGTTTAAAAACTCCTCTACAATTTTTTTTTAATTTTACAGGTTAGCAATCTGATTCCATTTTTGTTCAGTAAAGGCTCCTCCTTTCCCCAATGGTTCCCCAGTTCCTAATAAACCTAAATCCCTCCTCCAAACGCTATAGTTTTATCCATGCAGTGAGACCCTGCAGTTCTGCCTAACTGGGCCTGCACATGGAACTGGAAGCATTTCAGAGAATGCTACCATGGAGGTCCTAATCTCTTATCTGGCAGCCTGAATTTGGCGTCCAAGACACTTCTCCTGCCTTTCTGTAGGTCATTGTACCATGTACACTGGCTCTTCCCCACCAGTACATATAAATCTGCTTAGATGTCTTGAGATCTGCCACCTTTGCACATGGCAGGCAATTCACCATGCAGTTCTCCTGGATATCACAAACCCAGCTATCTATATTTCTAATGATTGAATCCTACATTGCTATTACCTGTCTCTTCCTAATAACCAGGATTCCCTTCCCTGGAGAGGTATCCTCAGTACGAAAGGATACGACTGACATAATCTGGAAGGAGGGTCCTAACTATGGGATCATTTCTCTCCTCTTGAGGAGGATGACAGTCTCAACAGCACCGAGACTGTCAGATGTGGAGGAGCATTGTTCTATGTCCCAGAAAGTCTCATCTTTGTCTCTTAGCTCCTTCAGTTCAGCCACTTTAGTCTCAAGAGCCTGTACTCAGTCTGTGAGGGCCATGAGCACCTGACACGCCACCTACCTACAAGGCAGTTAATCATACATGCTGCATTCAGTGCAATAAACTGTTAACCTACTCTGCTGCTGGACTTCTGCCTGAATTCTTTTTTCTCCTGTGGCTATTTTCTGGGGGTGGATGGGAAGAGGCTACATTTAGAGAATGGTAGGGAATACTGTCTACACCTACATTTTTGAAATAGCTCTGGGCTACTACCTTATTTAGTCAGAAGGAGTAAGTCTCCATTGCTCTTTAAATGTTAAGAGCCCCTTCCCTTACATGTATGATGGATAGGTACGCCTTCTCCCAGCATGAGTGGGATTTGGCTTGGGCTAGATTGTGGTCCTCAGGCTCACAGCACTTAAGTATTGCTTCTGCCGTGGTTGTAAAAAAGAGGGAAAATAATGGAAATAGGACCTAGGCCTCAGAGTACAAGACTGAGACTTTTCTTCTAGAAGCACTGACCTAACATTTCTAGAGAGCCCATTTTTGTCACTTGCCAAACAAATGGGCCCAAGTTTGGGCGGGGGAGAAGATAAGCTAAAAGTTTCCTTCCCCTCCAAGATGGCTCTGAGGAAGCATTTGGGGAGCACTATTCTAAGCAGATAGTCTTGAGGAGTCCTGTGCAGCATCATTCAGCTACACAGAAGCTATCTTGCAGAGTGAAAAACCTGAGAAACAAATGTTCTTAATGGAGGAGTCAGGCACTCTCCTTGATGTTCAATGAGGGCCTTTTCTGTGCAGAGAGCACAGAGATAGTTAAGCGGGCACAGAATTCATAAATGTTTTTTAAATCACTGTCAATACTCTCACAGGAGGTATGAAGGAGTGACCTTGGTCTTGATAAGACAAAAGGCTTTATTGGAGCAGACATATTAATCAGAATCTTGGTTCAAGAATGGAGAGGCACTGTCTTCTCTACACAAAGGGCAAAGCATCTTTCTTGCTGCCGAAGCAAGGGAGGGGACAGAGTGGAGTAACTGATAGAGGAAAAATAATATAAAAGCAGATGGGTGATACTGCTGCATTAAACTGGCAAATCCTTGAGAGGAGAAGAACCTATGATAATATGGAGAGCCTTTGTAGGCAGTCCTAGTTTGAAAAGTTGGGGTCAAATGGTCTCTGAAAGAAGGTTCTGGCACCCTAATGTTGACCTGGGGAAACAGACTGAGCTGGAGCAAACAAGAGCTTAAGAGATCTTATTCTTGTGACACAACCTAGGTTGTTTTTTTGTTTTTTTTCCAGAGTGGGATGGGGTAGGGGATAGGCTAATCTAGATCCACATCTCTACAAAAGCCCCTTTACTGCCTCACATGAACTTGGCACAAATGGAGCATGTTTCTCTTTTTTTTCCTAGTTGCTTGTCAATTTTATTATCTATAACATGAGGTGAGGTTTTTTTAAGTAATTTCATCTACTCTATTAGTCATTTTTTCATCTTGCAGATTACAATAGGCTTTTCAACATCCTCCAGAAGTCCTCCTGCTAATCCTGGAAATCTCTACCCAAAACATTGAATAAGGACTCATTTCTACATTCTTTGCACACATTAAGTTAGTCACACAGAATGTTTTAATACCATATACTTCTATGTACAGGCTGTGGCAACAAGGACACCAGCACCTGGCTCTTACAGTATGATGGGGATAGCAATCTTTATGACAGGAGTTGGTAACCTCTTGCTTCTTTGAATTGTCTCGGGAGGAACAGGAAAGAATCTTACACTGATTTATTTGACTATAAAGAAGTGGTTCCTAATGATTTTGTACATCTGAGCAAAGATGTTACTACTAATGAGAGACTGGGGGCTGGGCTGGTGCTAAAAGCTTGCGTAACCTTTATTTATAAAGGAATCTCACCTTTTAACAAAGACCTAGTACTAAATATGTATTATTTTACAAAGTTAGGTTCAGTGACCAAATAAAGTTTATTATAGACATAACTTACTACCCTATTTTGCTTATTAAAAAAAGAGCAAGAAAGAAACTGGATGAAGGTTTACTTTGAACAGGATGCATGCACTTCTGTGGACAGTTCTAATATCCTAATATTAACAATCCTTCAGAGATTAACTACCTAATGAAAGCTAGCTAGTACAATACAGGAAGTTCTGATTGAGAAATGGAACTTGTTTATCTTTCAGAAATAGTTACATACTGTTTGAAAAATTCAGTAGCGTTACAGCTAATATACATCTGGGTTAGTGTTTCAACAAAACATTTCTTGCAAAGTCAGGGCAGCTGTATTAAAAATTAAACAAATTCAAGAATAACGTGCTTGTAATTATGTATAAAAAATGTGACATTGCAAGACTTAATTTTCAGTGACCTTTATACAATTTCAAAATCCACAGTTTATTCCACGTATTTCTCCTCAGGTTACCAGTTAGACTGAAGCATGCTATTACTCTGAAAATGTACACAAGTCATTCCCAAATCCACTACTATAACTCATTTTTGAAAGATTTACGCAGGTATGCGGGTTGCAGCTTCCTCCTCTGCATCAGCTCTGTTTGCATTAATTTCTGCTAGTGTTCGACCAAAACGTGTCCATTCATCATTGCGCGGAACAGCAATTTGCTATAGAGAAATATCAATGGGTGTAAATAATATTGTAATTACACAATGTAATTTAGCTCATTTTTACACCTGGTCTAAACACCACATTTATAAATTATGCTAACAGCTTACCTTATTCATTAAAAGTTTTCCAATAGTCTTACTAGCAAATACAGCTGGTATGCATTGCCCAACAAATGGTGGTAACTGTGGCTATGGCTAAACTACGCAGCTTTTAGCCACACGGCTGTGCTGCTACAGCCGTGCTGCTAAAAGGCGCACAACGTAGCTGCTGTTTGTCAGCAGGAGAGAGCTCTTCCTCTCCACTCCACCAGCAGCTCTGTCAGCAGGAGAGTCCTGCAGGCAAAGCACTGTTCACACCGCGCTTTTTGTCAGTAAAACTTTTGTCGTTCGGGGGTGAGGGGTTTGGTTTTTTTAATTAACACCCCTAAATGACAAAAGTTTTTCCAACGAAGTGCCAGTGTAGACAAAGCCTTAGTAAACTTTAAAAAACTAATAAATTCAGTGCTTGATAAGGGTGCTGTCTGACTTTTTGGCATTGAAGTCCTGCGTTTAAGCACAGAACAAATAGGGCAGTGGTAGTAATAAGCTTGGCCCATGTACCTCAGTCTGGAGAGACCACCTCCACAGGTGAGAAAGTAGTTCTTTTATCCTTGTCCAACAATCCTTGAAATATATATACCAATTCTAATTGTTTTAGAGAGACTGACAGCTGCTCAGTGGGAACTGAAGTGAGGCAACTACTTCTCACTTTACAGTTCAAATGGCCATTGGATGGTACATTTTGTTCATAACCAACCTGGCATGCATTCAGAATAGTGATAAAGGAGGTGAAATCTTGTCCACACCCACTACTAATCTCCTCTATATGCAATTTCTACTGCAGTATAAATTTAAATGGTTAGATATCTTTATTTCAACAGCTTAATACTGACCATTTATCTTTTAGTTGCACAATTACAACACATCAAAGTTTCTTTAAAATGCTAAAATATTGTATGAAATTGAACTGAGATTGAAACATTTAAAAATCATAATTAATCCTGAAAGCAAGAGGATTAGAAATTTATCTTGAATTACCATTTATTCCTGGCAAAAATGTTTTGAAGGAAAGTTGAAAGTCGAAAGTCAAAAAGTTAGGTGACAGAGTAAATTCAGGAAGAAGCTTTAAATCCATGTAACACAAAGTAGCAAACACAAAAGTTACCTACCTCTCCCACGTCATATATAACTATTTGTCCTTCTGAATCACCTACAGCAATCTCTCGCCCAGAATGTGTCCATCTCACACGATTAAGAGCAGGATTACCCTCCACAGTAATGCTTGCAGTTGGCACCTATATCCATTTAGAACACAGTTAAAACTAGCAGCATAAAAATCATACGGAAATGTGTTCTAGCCAACTGTTCCCCCTTGAGAAAAAGGAGATTTTAAAAGGTGAAACAAATCTTCAACACTGATCTGACAAGTATTTTCCCCAATGGTCCAATACATTGGGAAAGGGAATTGGGAGAGATGGGAGCTTACAAGACTTACCCCAGTTACTCTTTCCTCCCAAAAGCTACCTCAGTTCTTAAAATAAATCCTGAGTTTGTAGCACTCATGAAATATACATATGCAGAAACGGTCATGAGAGAGCCTATTTTAAGCAATCCTCATTTAGAGAGAAAAAATTGCCTCATAACATTAATACAAACAGTCCCTAAATCATTAGGAACATCTCTGGTATAAATACAGTATATGTTACAGGACAATAGGTATGGATTTGAAATTTGCCAAAAAATAATCATCCTAGGACAATTTCCCCTCCTAATTTTTCTTAAAACACATAACAACAGATATTTGTTTAGTGGCAATCAATTTCATTTCTACTTGGAAGACCTACATTTAGGAATGACCTCAATAGCCTCTGCTAGTACAGTGAGGATCAGGTGCATTTTGAGGTACAAAGCCCTTTGGTATTGAAGGCTCTATGTAATATAGGCAAGTATACTTGGGCTTCGGGATAGGTACTGACTACAATCCTTTACAGAACCTTACTGTTTGCAAAGCTGTGCTGTAAATAAGGAAGTGTTATTTCCTCTTAACAACACAAGAACTAGAGGTCACCAAATGAAATGAATAGGCAGCAGGTTTAAAAACAAACAAAAGGAAGTATTTCTTCACACAACATACAGTCAGCCTGTGGAACTCCTTGCCAGAGGAGGATGTGAAGGCCAAGACTATAACAGGTTTCAAAAAAGAACTAGATAAATTCATGGAGGATAGATCCATCAATGGCTATTAGCCAGGATGGGTAGGGATGGTGTCCCTAACCTCGGTTTGTCAGAAGCTGGGAATGGGCAACAGGGGATGGATCACTTGATAATTACCTGTTCTGTTAATTCCCTCTGACACACCTGGCATTGACCAATGTCGGAAGACAGGATACTGGGCTAGATGGACCATTGGTCTGACCCAGTATGGCCATTCTTATGTCTGAAAATAAGAGTGTGTCACCCTACCAGGTGATTAATGATCGTGGTTTTTTTTTTTTCATGCTAGAAAAATTAACAGCTACATTTGAATGTGAGCCAGTGAATCTATTAGAGCAACTAACAGCATAATAGCAATCTTATGTGACTCATTCATAGTATTGGGGGGGGTTAGCCCTTGTATGCACGTCCAAGGAAAAAGCCACACAAGTATAGCATGCTATATAGATAGAAATTCTGTATTCCTTTTATACTGGGAGGACAACATTTTAGTTACCACCATCTGACACTAAAAACGAGGTGACTTGAATTATTGCCCTCTAATCACACATCTACTGCGTAATGCCACTGCAGCAGCAGAAATACATAGTGCAACCATGATGAAACATTTCTGGCCATACACATTTCTGAAGAAGCCTAAGATTTTTAGTTCTTGTCAGATTTGAAGTAGGTAAATTATTGTGCCTCACCTCAGTATCATTGTTGAGATTCCACAGATCAAGCCTACCCATTCCATCCACACAAGCAAACAGGGCAGGGTGAGTGGGAGACCACATCACATCATAAACATAGTCTGAGTTGTCTTCAAAGGAGTAGAGAGGCTTATTATTCTGAAACAAAGCACCATACAATCTTTACATTTGGGATTCTGAAAGTGAAATCTTTTTGCAATGAAGGTGAAAGACTGAGTTTTTGTACAGTTCATATTGCAGCAATTCTAAAATAAAGTAACTATCTGTGCTTAAAGAATTTCTTAAACTGTCTCTTACATAAAAAGAGGCCAAAAAATAACCACAGGATGGGGGAAAAACCAAACCTCCCTGTTTGGATGAATTATATAGCATGTTTACTGCCTGCTATTACAACATAGCTTCAATAGGAGGCTGGTATAACAACCTAAATATGAGTGAATTCTGGTAAAGTCTCCTGAGCTGACCTGATGGCCTAGGGGTAGGCTTGTGCACTGTTATGGGGGAGACCATAGCTTGACTTTGACCCTAGTCCAGCTTCATGATCCCTGGGACAACAATGTTGCAGAGGCAGCTTGCTAAGCAAGCGATGGAAAAGACATGAGTATCATGGCTCTTGACTGCAACTCTGTTCAGGCTCATTAGAAACAGTGTTGATGGTAATGCATTGTGGGCTGTAGTGAGAACTATGGAGATGCAAGGACATGAAATGGACATCTAAATTACCATAATTATAATATACTTAATATAATACATAATATACCTGAATTACAACATAACTTATTTGAATAATTACATTGGTCTTCCCAACCCAGTTACAAAAGTTGAAAGGATGAGCAAAATGGACCAGAAATAGACAAACAGCCAGGATTTACATATAAGTTTCATTTAGGTGATAATAAGTTACAGTAATCTTGGTGATGCTACTTGCAGGTTCTTAAAAGAGAACTAAGTTACATAAATTAATTCATCTGATGTTACCATTCATCCAATCGACTTAACAAGCTTCCCTAAACCCTTTGACAACAATTTGGTTAACTAAAACTTACATTATAGCACCACCTTGTGTCAAAGTCTGAATTGTTAGACACCTCTGTTTTAGATACCTTAGTTGTCCAAAGCTTTACTGTCCAGTCAAATGATGAGGTGACAAAAAGATGAGAGAAGTCTACAGGTCCAACTGCGGCATGGCAATGGATACCTGTGATTGGTCCTTGGTGTCCTTCAAACATCTCACTGATTCCCGCTTTGCTGTTTTAAAATACATTATGTAGGTTAATTTCCTTTGAAACTATATTTCACACAAAGGCAACAAGGAATACATGCTTTAAATAAACTGGGAGTGGGTTTCAGTAGAACCCAAATAGATTTGGCCTGCAGAGGGGAAGTGAAATGTGGGTTTGAATATGATCCTGTGTATTAGCCTCTCTTTTCCAAAACCCTATTCTGTTATATTTAAGTGTAGACATAATACCATAGAAAACAGTAACATTGGGCAAGGCTATCCCATCCAGATTTGACTAGGTACCTCTTCAAGCAATAGCTAAATATTTGGATCAGATAACAAAATTCAGTCCTCAAATATGGATACAAAATTCCTTAAATTGCCTTAAACAGGAGTTGCACGTAAGTAGCTGGGGCAGACTTTAGTCCCAGTGACAATACATCCCCAATAATCTCATATCAGAACTGATAAAGTGGAGAGGAGGGAAAAAGGATGTTACAAAAGAGACAATTTTGGCTAGTTTTAAACCAAAGAGCTGTGCTGTGAGAGTGATGTGTATTTGAGATGAAAACTGGACACTCAATTTTATTTAAGAAAGCAATTGATAGGATACAGCCAGACAATTTCAAAGCAGATTGAACAGCAGGAGAAATGCTAGCCAATTTAAGATTTGTGTGTGATTTTACTGTACAATTATCTGGGGAACTGATACAAAGTTTGGGATGTTCTGCTACAATTCAAATGAATAGAACTGAAGTCTACTAGTTCATCTTCCTTTTCATAATTAAAAGTAGTCCTAGCCAAGGTAAAGATCCAACAGTAGCAATGGTGGATTCTTTTCTTGAACTTTAAAAGTCTGATTTAATATTTCATATTTTTAAAAAGATATTACCTTTTTATATAAACACAAAGCTCTGCTATGAACGCTAATTAAGCTTGCTCAACAAAATCTTTCTATATTAAGGGGAAAATCCTGATAAGCTTCACTATTTAAAACAAAAAAATAATTTGAGTGTCTATTCACCTGCCATGGCGGCATGCTGTGTACACAGAGCCTTCCTCACTTCCAACAACGAAGTTGTTGACATCTCCAACAGGAAAGGACATGCATGTGACAGCTACAGCCTTGGACTGCTTATGAATCAACTCCATACTATCCTGTAGAAAAAAGTAGCAGGAACTTATTTTTCAAACTTGCCATCTTAACTTCTACCAGAAATCATGTAGGTTTCCTAGTACTAGTTAGTCCACAAGCCGTTCTTATTCCAGCCCTTTTCTACATTTGGAAATCTAGCTCTTATTCATGAATCCAAACTTTAGCATCAGTACTGAAGAATCCAAAAATTATTATGACAGGTTTCAGAGGAACAGCCGTGTTAGTCTGTATTCGCAAAAAGAAAAGGAGTACTTGTGGCACCTTAGAGACTAACCAATTTATTTGAGCATGAGATGAAGTGAGCTGTAGCTCACGAAAGCTCATGCTCAAATAAATTGGTTAGTCTCTAAGGTGCCACAAGTACTCCTTTTCTTTTTAAAAATTATTATGACACTTAATGTACTACAGTAAAAAAGGAATTTATCTTACAGAATTACGATACAACTACTCAAGCAGGGAATGTCTGCATATTGTCAAAATGCAGAACACTACTTTACAAAGTCTTATGAAATAGGTAAAGCAAACAGGTGAAATTAATATTAAAATCCTAAGTATTTAGTAAGGTACAGACTACCTGAGCTAAAAAGTGGTAAGTAATAGCCTCATCTATAGCTCTCTATTACATACTTTCCCAAGTTTACTCTACCTGAGGTTGGGAAAGCATGTCCAGACTCCATGAGCATATCTTTCCATCAGTTGAGATGCTAATCAAATTATGAGCATTTTGGGTCCCAACCACATTTACACAGTATACAGGGTGCTGAAAAGAGATTACAAAATTCTTTTCAGAAACAGTTTCCATAATAACAAATTCAATGACATTCACTTAACACAAGTGTGAAATACAAATTTTAATATTTCATACAACAGTTTAAGTTGACTTAACAATACTATTTGAAAGATATGAAAACTTATTTAGCCTTTTAGCATTTAAGTAACGCATGGTGTAGAGATAGGCTCCTTTAAAACTGACAGCTGCATGACAAAGACAATTCTTCAGTGCTACTATTGTTAAACCCAGACATAAATATTAAAACATCATCACTGTTCATCCAGGGGAAACCCTCTCCCACCCCAAGGGGTTAACGGCTCAATAGTGAGTAGTTCTCATTTCACCCCCTACCGTGTGAGCAGCAGCTGAAAGTGGAGTTCTCTGCACTGGGGTTCTTTTATTGCTGCGATTATCCCATAGCACAATTTGGCCTGAATATGTGCCACCAACCACCAGATTTGGATGAAATTTTGCAAATGTAGCCGACATCACTGCTGACTGTAAAGGACACACACACACAAGGAAAAGTTTTGTTTTAAGACTAAAATCCAGAATTTAAGGATAGAAAATCTGACCAATTACTGGTAGTGAGCTGTTTCCTCAATTACATTTGATATTGCTTTTCCTATCTTCTGCTCCTTTGTCCAAACACACGAAGGTTCACAACCAGATGAGTTGAATGGTTATTTAAAAATCTTGATATTCTTCTGGTCTCAACTTTTACTAAATACAAATAAAAATCACACTCTCCCCATATGCATACTACTAACTTCTAGGAAAGATACAAATCAAATGTAACAGAAATAGAATCCAGTAATAGGACACATTCTGTGGTCATTTTTCAAGGA
This sequence comes from Caretta caretta, assembly GCF_965140235.1. Taxonomy (NCBI): domain Eukaryota; kingdom Metazoa; phylum Chordata; order Testudines; family Cheloniidae; genus Caretta; species Caretta caretta. The sequence goes on along the minus strand of NC_134216.1, from coordinate 40,507,897 downwards.
GATCAGAAAACTGTTTTGTCACTATAGTATGAAATCATAATATAATTACCTTTGCAATCTATGCCTTGACAGTAATCTGACAGCATCAGATTACAAACTAGTTCTAATTCAACTAAGTGATTTTTCAGAATTATGACATTTTGAAAATAAATGGTTATTGTAGGTTTGGTCAAACAGAAAAGGTTTGCACATTTTTACCTCTCAGTAATCCATTTTAAAACCTGCATCTGTTTTCTACTTGAAGCATGTGTTTTTACTTATCTATTTTTTTCCAATTCCTCAGGCTATGTACACTTTATTCAGTGGGCTAAGGTCTAGTTGTACATTCTGCATCATAGTTCCCAAAAAGCCCCTTGTACTGAAAGCATAAATGTCAGTTTTTCTTTTAATAAATGAGATTAAGAAACAGATTTTCAGACATGCAAAATTTCTGATATTCAGAATATTTAAACAGAGCAATCTTTTCAAACTGATGAAGTCTTCAGCCATCAACATCTGTTTGCAAATACATGTGGTTAAAGTACATGCCAACCCAATGAAATCATCATGTTGACAAGTATAAATAAGGCACTTGTCCAAATTAATCAACATAAAATCTTGAGCCTGGTGAGACAGGAACTCACATCATACCTGGCAGTGAAAGACATACTCTGGGGTAGTTTTCTTGTATTTCATATTCCACACAAGAGCCACCCCATCAGGCTCATGAGGGGCATCTTCATTATTGTTGTAGGAGGCTACAAGCAATTCTGGATACTAGTTATAGAGAAATTAATGGAAAAAAATGTTCAAAATAAACAACTGCCTTATGGTCCAGTCAGTCCTAGAATCTTGATTTATACTGGCAAAACTAAAAGTTTAACCAATGGATAAGTCAGCCCCATAAACAGAAAATATTGGATTAGCTAATTACCATAGTAAGTATAATTACAAGGGTTTATTCAAAAATAGTGTTAAAATACAAGATAATATTGTGTTCTTTACTTATGTATTCTAAATTGTATCCATTTAAAAAAATTTTAGGTGAGGCTAGTTTCTTGGAGCTAATACTGTATCTTTGCGCCTTGGACATTTTTTGTTCTATTTATAGATTGCATTTAAAAGAACATTGAGTTAACTTCTGTTACCTCTTTCAAAATATATAAACACAATCACATCCAATTACAGTATGTAAACAGCAGAGCGTGTCAGAGCTATTCTAAGAACTATATGTAAACCACTGAATGTATGGTTCAAATAAAAGTTGAGTGCACAAAACTTGAGGTATCTGCAAAGGTGACTCAAAGTAAATATTTGTTTTACCTGAGATGACCAGTCCAAACAACTAACAACACGATGCTTTGACCAGCGTTCATCAAAAAACTGTCTGTTTAAGGACAGTTTAGCGCCTGCTTGAATCTCTCTGTAAAGACAGACAAATGGAGGGTACTAATCCAAGATCACGTTTTCAGTTACAAATATAGTAAACACAGTAAAGCACTCAATACTCCCACATTACCCTTCTTTGTCTTCCAGATCTCTTCCACTGTAGTCAAAGAAAATGTTAATCTGCTCCGAAAGAGCTCTTTCTACGATCCTTGTAGAATGGTCAAAGAAACTTAAAAACTCTTCAGAGTGTAAAATTTGCTGTTTTTCCTCTTCTGTAAGCTCATGAGGGGCAGCTGGGGGGAGGGAAAAAAAGGTTAGATTTTCCTAAAGTTCATTCTTATCTGTTTAAACATTTATGAAAAAAAACCAAATATTTTTCAAATTAAAAAAACATTTTCATATCCATATATTTTAATAATTTTTACATAGGATTTTAAGTTATTCATATTTTTGTTTACAGAAAGGTGCTAAAAAGTCAAATGTCAGTTTGATTTAAAAAAAACTATTACATTAAAATTCCTAAACATCCTTTTATTTGCAATGCCTAATACTGTGTCCTAAAGCGAGTTGTACCTTCCTCCTCTTCATCATTTTTCAATGTTTTTTCTTCTTCGGGTTCAGTTGATGGCTTTGGTACCACTACATCATCTTCATCTTCGTCATCTGAAAAGAAATGATACAGCAAAATAGTTAATAACAGTCCTAGAGAAGCACAGTAAAGTTCCATCCAGTTTCACACAATACAAAAGTAAATACATTTGTGCATATGGAATAGTTTTACATAAATTGATGCAGTTCCTAAAACGTAATCCTTAAAAAGGATAATGTTTGGTTAAAGTGAAGGAATATTAATCAGAACATTATCTACACCACTATTTAGTATACAACAGTCATACCAAATTGCGTAGCTGTGTAAACTGAAACAGAATACATAAGCAATTGTAGAGAATTCACAGTGGAAATCTCTAAATTTACAAGCATTTATCATTCCAGACAGAATATGAAAGTACCACAGTTTTATGTAACATGCTGACACATTAATGCTGCAGAATAAAGAAAATCAAATGTCTAAAATAGCCTACAGAGCTGCTGCTTACTTGTGATCTGAAACCATCAGTGTCTAATGGGTCTTCATATGGCATAAAGATGACTTACATTAGCTTTCAGGTTGCTATTCTGAGAGGCAAATTTTGCTAAAGATAATAGCTGAGAGATTACATTTTCTTTTCTGTCATTCTAAATGCAAGTCTCATTATCTGTATCATGTTTGGCAATGAGAATTTTAAAGCAAAATGTGTTTTCCCTAATTGCAATGAATAAGGTAAAATGTTAATGTTCTGGAATACTGACAAGGTTTACAGCACTTTTTACATTACTACATTTTATCCTTTGAATACTGTAAACCAGAAAATAACTTTAAATTACTTAGTGTTGTGGAATATGCATTTCCTGTCTTTTCTTCCTCTCCTTTCTAAGGTAAGTTTTTGAAAAGACTATTTTTATTGGTTAAACAGCTATGTCATCTGTCTATAAGGGAATGGCAGCAGGAGTCTACAGCATGCTTCATCACAAGTAACGAGACAGTATTCAACAGGGACTCTACTTGTTTGTCACAGACGTTTCTCTGACCCATGTTTAAAGTTCTCTAACAAAAAACACACACGAGCACACACACAAAAGAGTGGTCAAGGGATGGGAACCAGCTGCCAAGCCATGCTCCCAGCAGCCAGGCCAGCTGACTAGATAGCAACAACCAGATGGTACTGCTGGGATTGTGTGTCTCTGCTATGAGGTGGCAATGGGATGGCACAACATTTTTCTGCCTCACTGCTTCCAATGATGTCTTTCCCCAATGGCAAGCCCGTGCAATTACCAGCACTCCAGGAGGTCCACAGACAAGCCTTTACCCTCTAAACAAAATACAGCTTGTAGGCCATACCAGCTGCCAAACCACACACAAAGTGATAGGTTTAGAGAGGTCTGAATGTCTTTTTAACTCCATAGTACAGGCAATAAAAATATAACTGTACCTGCAGGAAAGAAAGCTTTAAGTGACACTGTATAATGCTCACAATAATACAAACTCCAACTTAATCAAAATGATAATGACGTATGCCAATCGTACATTACTTGAAATTGAGCGATTTTTACGTTCTGACAAGTTTACAGAACTAGGATAAATGGCATGAATGATTTCAATATATGCTCATACTTTTGAACCAAATGGTGAAGGTTAAAATCTTTCCTTTCAAGGGCCTCAATCAGCCACAAAGGAAAACAGTAATCACTGTCTTTTCAGCCAGCCCAACCGCATTTGTCAGCCCTTTCTCTGTCAATGCAGCCAGAGCAATCAACCTGCCAAACATTCAGAATGGAAAAACAATCTGAAAATACAGGGTATAATGCACCTGCCAGTGAAAATGGCCATTTCAAGAAAAGCTAGTGATCTCAGTGACCCTGCTGAGGAGGCGGTGGTGCAAAGGGGAAAGAACGCGTAAAAGAATTCTTAGTGATCTCCACTCTCTTGCACATTGACACTTCCTTACAAAGCACGCCAATTACAGCTTTTGTGCTACTTAAAAAAAAGCTTTTTTGCGCAAAATAATCACATGGAGAAACAGAAAGACACTGCTCCTTTTTAGACGGATTCGCATGTACAACTGACTATTAATCTGAAAACTGTATAACTTGTAGCAATTCTAAACTGTACTGTTCAAAGCAAACTGAAATTCTAATGTCCAGTCACTGTGGGTGTGAACACCGATAAATTTATATTTAATAGATATGACTGAGAATAGCAAATTGCAAGACAACTGATGTACAATGAAAATTTAATTATGTAAAAATATTTGTTTCCCCAACCAATCTTGCTGCAGTTAACAAAATGCCTTATATTTAGAGACCTGGATTCTGGTCACTCTGGACAGCTACTCTAGCTTTAAATTTAATGAATCAGAAAATGCATCCCAACTTTGCTGCATCACACTGATTTTAAGTACCATTTTCAATGACAGGAGTCAAATTCCTAACAAATGCAGATGGTCAGCTGTTTAGTGCTAAGTGACCTCATAATCTACATATTTTACAGAAAAGATATTGTAGCAGATTGCTCCTCCCTTTTAATGTTTCAACATAGATGGTGTATATTAGAGAGATCCAAATTCCTTCATATTACTCTCAGTATATGTTGTCATCTTATTAGTTACTGCTGCAGCTGAGTCCTAGACATAGTAGAGCAGCAATTATTCCAATACTTTAAGTTATCAGGGCTTTTGATGACTCAGTCCTATTTTTAGGTTTACATATGTACAAACATCCCCTTGGCTCATAAGACTTGTAGCCTTAATTCTATTGTGGTTACTTTACATTAAGCAACACTATTATATATATAAAAAATGGATTAGTAAAGAATCTTGAATTAAAACATAAAAGCTTAGAAAATTAAAACGTTGTATATCAAGTTGTTAACAAAAGAATGGTCCCTACCAAGAGAAACTCAGAATCTAAAGACACAACCAGAATCCACTGGAGAACAGGAAGGATCAGAGTTAAGTTTTTAAAATGTCCTTTCCTCTCCTATTCTCCCCTCCCCTCCAACTCGTTTCCCCCCAGTCACCACCTCTTACTTTAACAATAATGGTCCAAGTGTTAAGTGTTCGCAGGGGTTGTGATACAATATGATGAATAGCAACACACACTAAAAAGTATTAAAAGTTCTAATGTCGAAAAACAGTTTACCATTTCTAATGAATTAAGTACTCATTTAAAATCTAAATGCATCACACCAACCCAAAAACGTATCATCTTAGCCTGAATTTTTGCAGAGATGACCTTCTCTACTTCAGCCTCCCCTCTGTTCATTACTGACAACTTTATCTGCTGGGTGTTTATACCATTTAAGTTAGCAATACATCTGATACAATTTCTAGTTTTTTTTAAAAATGCTAACCTTTTTTCCCCCAAAAAAGACGAAGATAAAGCAGTTAAAACTTTAAAAACTGCACAGGATCATGAAGACTGGAAACGGGTCTGTATGTCACATCAATTTATTGATGAATATTCATTACAATATTCTAAGTGGTTAACTCCATGTTTTTTCCTGACAGGGGATCTAAGGTTATAAACTAAGCAGTAAAGAGTGCATAAAAGTAGCAGTTACTTTTAAAGTGACAAATCTCTTGTCAATGAATGCTAAAACCAGATTTAATGAACCACTGAATTTTTACTTTGGAGTTAACATCAAAATTGTGATGTATTTTGGTGAGATGGAAAGAAAAGCAGTGCTGTAAATTAGTCTGCACCTAGCAGTAACGCTATAGAGTGAAGTTCCAGTTGTCTGAGTAATCTGTTGCTGAGTAGGTTAATCAAAGTTAAATCATCTGTGAAATGGGTGGCTTTTGTTAAGATGAAGTTGTCTTCCTATTAAGTTTTCCTTCTGTATTTCATTGTATATTTATAGCATGTACTGGGAACTAAAGGCATATATAAAACTAAACTATTTCTTAAAGAGTACAGTTGGAATATATAAATACTATGCGTGGTGTTGTTTGTATTGCTGTAGCACCCAGAGGCCTTACATGCAGATGTTAAATATAGTTAAAACCTGAGTTAAAATAATCAGTCTTAACCAAATAATATTTTGATCATACAAGTTTTATGCATTTTTTTAAACTAATAATTAAGCAGTTATAAGTCACCAATAACAAATTACAAATACTTAGTGTGGAGCTAATACAGCAATATTGTCTTTAGTTAACAAATTATTACATATGACTTGCACAAATGCACTTTACTGTACAGAGACTGCAAATACATTAATTTTATAATCTACAAGAGTAAGGAATACAATAATTGTAAATTAAGAGGTTCCCAGTTTTTAAGTATATTACACATCAAAAGTGTCCCATCTATGCAATAAATTATTGAAATAAGCCCAGTCCATCTGGTTCTGAGGAAATACATTACTAAATAATGTCCCAAGCAGAAACTGAGTGTAATTCTTTGCTAATTTTCACATTTATACAGATCTTCTGTTGATTTTCATGTTTATAATACTTACCTGTTCACATATACCTTTTTCTCTTTGTGTCTTTCTCCCCAGACTCCTGTATATTATACTTATTAGTGCAATACTCTATTCTACTGCTTATCAGCAATTCACTCATAGGAAATCACTCTGAATTCCCTAACAAACATGAACTGCAAAACTTTCAGGGAGTGTGTCAGCCTGCACACTTCCCCCATTTACTTTCTGAATGTAGGGTGAGTTTTTACTTCAACATCAAACTTGTGATGTATTTTGGAGAGATGGAATGAAAGGCGGTGCTGTAAGTTAGCCTATACCTAGAAATAAATACTAGAATGTGAAGTTCCAGTTGTCTGAGTAATCTGAAAGGAAGATGTTATAAGAGAGATGGTTATAGACAAAAACTGTCACCTGACTTCTTACTAGACATCCTACGTTCAATCCTCTGCTGTATTGGAGTACCTTTGGCACAAACAACTAAGGGGAAGCCAACATGGTGCTTTGCCATCTTTCCGTCTCCACAAATCATGGGCCTGTCCAGAGGCTGACCTGGCACAACAACTGAGTCCAGCCTAAAGACTGGACTAACTTTCTCTGGCTACCACTAACAGCCCCTGCATTAAGGTTAAAGTCACCTGAGCACACCGTGCTCCAGATATATGCCCTCTGATGGGAGCGAGGAAAGCCGAAATTGGCTGGCTACCTCAACTATAGATTAGCCGAGGATTCCCTCACAGCAGGGGAATCCTCAGCTGCTCCTTTCAGCTTTACAGTCACTTTGTAATGTTCTGATACAGCACAGTATAGTAGAACCTCAGAGTTACACACACCTTGGGAATGGAGGTTGTTTGTAACTCTGAAATGTTCGTAACTCTGAACAAAACGTTATGGTTGTTATCTCAAAAGTTTACAACTGAACATTGACTTAATATGGCTTTGAAACTTTACTATGCAGACAAAAAATGCTACCTTTAACTATCTTAATTTAAATGAAACAAGCACTGAAAAAGTTTCCTAAGCTTGTCAAATCTTTTTCTTTTTAAGTTTCCCTTTATTTTTTTAGTAGTTTACGTTTAACACAGTACTGTACTGCATTTGCCTCTGCTGCTGACTGACTGCATACTTCTGGTTCCAAATGAGGTGTGTGGTTGACCGGTTAGTTCATAACACTTAGGTTCTACTGTATCTAGTTTTAAGAATTTGTTTTATGCCGGTTACGCAGGGTCGAGGCATGTGTATATACACACACAATTTAAACATTTAACAATAAATGAGCCACATCCTATCTTTTGTCTAACAGAATCAGTGTTTCTCAAACCCTGGTCCATAAGTGCTTCCATGACAAAGGTGCAATGTGGCATTTAAAACAAGAGGTGGGCCTCCTATCCCAGAAAGCATCCATTAACAATGAGCCAGTGTTTAAGCAGAATTCCCTTGGATGCCTATTCCTGTTTGCATTATACATGAATCATATCAAGTCTTTGTCAGGTGTCCCTGGTATTAAAATTCTTTCATGATCAAATTTGCTGACACTATAAAAATTGATGGGTAGCAAATCACAAGAGGACAGCCCAAAACTATAAAATGACCCAGATAGATTAGTTCAGTGGCAATTATAGGCAACGGGCAGATTTAGTACAAAGGAATGAATGAATTCAATACTCTACATTATGGAAAGGGAACAAAAACAAAATAAGGAGAGAATGTTACCAAGACAACATACTTGTTGCATTGGAACAAGTTTATTTTAATCTCATCTCCTTTATGTTGTTCTAATACTACTTTAGGTTATCAATCATTATAGCTACTGCATAGGTGTGGGATTAGCACGGGGGGGGGGGGGGGGGAGAGACCATCCATAAGAGAAGATCTGGCTGAAGAAACAGTCCACAAATATGAAAAAATTGTGAATTACTGCAATATTAGTCTAAAATGTGCTTTTTCATTATCTTTTAAAAAATGTTTTAAAACAGATTTATTTGACCTACATCATAAAGCTGGATTAGTTTTTGACCACCACAGGAAGGCTACTCTAGCGCCAAGGTCCCGGACTGAGCAAATTCAAGAACATTAAGGCCCTCCATTGAGAATGTCTGGCTGCCTCTCCCCAATGGTTATCTATTATTTGTATTACCATAGCACCAAGGACTCCTACCATGGATCAGGACCCCACTGTGTTAGGTGCTGTGTTTGCTTCCATCTGGTTTTTGCTCACTTCTTCTAGACTATACTCTTTACACAGAGACTAGGAGTACTTTGTGGACACACAAAATCTTCAAGTGGTAGGTGCAACCTGAAGAAAGGTTTAGTAAACTTCCTTTATAAGTCTGTTTTGTACTCTGGAATTCTGCTTATGTTTTAGCATTTATTGAATTTACTTCATTTTAGGACCAAGAATTAAGAAAAGAAGGTACTCTGCTGTGTTGCTGGGAGCATGTATGAAAAACTGTGGCAAAACATTCATTAATGAATCTCTTAGACTATTTATTTCATCCTAGTCACAAAATTGAAAAAACACATGTTGAGAGCTATGCTTATATTATTCTAGTGTGTCAGATGAAAAGCAAAAGAGAACGATTTCCAATCTCTCCAAGACACGGAGTTTCTCATCACTATTTTAAGGAACTCAGAGGTCATAATACAGCTATACAACAATAGGTGAACAATTGTCATGCCTTCCATTGCCTGCAGCTACAACACATCCAGCTGGGATGTGGTCACATTTCATAAACACAGGCCTCCTAAAACAGAAGTGAGATAGATGAGGCCAGCTAGTGCTTGGAGGAAAGACTTTCAAGCAAAATGGAACATGGTCAAAAAAGTCATGATTCAGTATGTGACACTTTTCCATCTGAATCAGTACTGGACCAAGTGCGGGGGCATGACATAAGGAGGCACTGTACCGACTTGCAGATGAAATGTAAAGTCAAGATCCTCATTTAGCCCCTATATCTTAAAACAATAACTACCGAACTGGAATTGTCGACCTACCTAAATCCTCCTATAGGATAGGGTCGTCTTAATTTCTGGTCTTAATTTCCATACTGGGCAGTGTTCAGAGAAGTGCCCCCTTTTCGACCTATTTCACTGAGGGTTAAGTGATCTGTACAATTTCAAGTTTGATGTTCAAATGAAAGACACTAATTATTATTAAAACTCAGGTCAACCATTTTATCAACCTTCACACCCCACCAGCGTGCTTAAAGAGAAGAAATGAGGCTTCAGCCATTCTGAAAGGACCTGAGATTGTAAGTCATCCACAGAAAAGGTATGCGACTTCAAATTATGTGTACAAACAAGGACCACTGGCCAAAACACACGATAAAACACTTACAGCTAAAAAATACAGACACCATGCTGTATACATAGCACATAGACAAGTACAGAGAATAAGGCTGAATGAACTGTCTCTGGTTGCTTGACTTTCACAACCTTTCCTGCCAAAGTCAAGCACCTAGGGAAGAGCTGGGGAAGTCCAGTAAGGCTGCCTCTTTCCTCTTTTTTGGGGTGAGGAGGAGGCATGGGCAGCAGAGAGTTTGAGAGAAAGGAAACATGTTAAATGGAGTTCCAAAATTGTTTTAAACTACACTTTTTAGGATGTCATAATTGAGAAATGCTGTGTCCAATTCACCACACATTTTATAGAAAAAAATTGACCTCCGCTCTGGATCTAACCTGCTAATTTTCATTTGTGGATTTTTGAGGGAACTGCCAAAATTAGGATTATAAATGGAAATTCAGTTGCAACCCTAACTCTGAAGTGACTGCCTCTGACTGTATAGTCAGATCTTCTAATACAGACATAGTTTGAGTATACAGATGAAGGAGATTCCAATACACATTCTCATCATCATGGTTCCCTGTATACAGAACATTTTGTTAGTCTATGTAATATCAAGTTACCCTATGTTAAACAGAACAAGCTTCAAGTATACTTCTTAGTCTTGCTACTTTGTTTAAACACTATGAACTAGAAATTCCATAACTAAATACTGCCTAGAGATTAAATGTGATAATTGAAAAGATATACATGAACTAAAGGTGCTCCATTCTCACCAAACTCACACAACTCATGCGTACATATTTGCCTGTATCCTCTTAGATATTTTAGATAGGAAAAAACTATGACCATAGCATCCCACATTTCAAGACTCCAGTTTGCTGTGGCAATTTCACTTTCTGACTGTAGTATTTGTAGTCCCCATATTAAAGAGGCGGGAACATAATTCCCAGTTATTTATTAAAGATGTATTTGGAAAGAAGTCGTATGAAAAAGACATTCAGGCTTCAAAGCAAATTTATCAGTCCCATTTCTTAATACAAGTGTCAAGTCACTTTTGAGAGATGCACATTCACAATACCAGTAGATTTAACAATACAATTAAAGCAGTAGTTCTCAAGCGAACAGGAAGCAAGGAACTTTTAAGTTTGCTTGCACCCACCCATCCTAGTTTATAGTGTCCAAGGGAGGGTTCTGGTAATCACCAGTGGGAGGCAGACAGTTCACAGTCACTTTCCTGAACTAAAGCTCTTTAACTACAGCATATCTGTTGAGAGTAAAACTAACAAGGATCATGCAATCTCAGGCAATTTCACACACAGCAGGCATTGTAAGTAAAGCACTTCAGCACACAACCCATGTGCTAACTCTCCACCTTCCAGTGAGAATCTGAAAAAGGGAAGAAAATGAGAGGGGGTGGAAAAAAAAGAGGCAAAGCAAAAGAGAAAGACTAACATGGAAGGAAGAAAGACGGAAGACAATGAGAACTTTGGTAGCTCACTTGCTTTTTTGACATAGTTATATGGGTTATTACAGTTTATAGGTAAAATTGCCTTGATAGATTAAAAGTAACATAGGGCAATTTTTCCCCTGGAACTGTGGTCTACTCCCTGGGACTATGTTCCATGAGCCAGAAGCTATTTGGAAATAATGAGACAAAATGGGCGAGGTAATATCTTGCATTGGACCAACTTCTGTTGGAGAGAGAGATGAGCTTTCAAGCTTACACAGAGAACTTCCTCAGGTCTGTGTAAGCTTGAAAGCTCATCTCTCTCTCCAACAGAAGTTGGTCCAATGCAAGATATTACCTCGCCCACCTTGTGTCTCTAATATCCCAGGACCAACACGGCTACAACACTGCATATCACAATAGAAATAATGAAACAACCAAGAATCTCACACTTAATATTTGCAGTCTTTCCATTAGGAAATGCTGTTTTCCAAAAGTATGGACTTTCCCAAAGTTGCATGAAAAGGGAGCCTGATGTAGAAGGTGTCAACACAGAAGTTATTTCTGTCACCAAAAACACATTTAAATGAATATTGTCAATTTAAATACACTTTTGTCCAATATTTTTACCTACTATTTTTATATATAAACAAAATTAGTATAGCTGAAAGGTTACAGAAAAGATTTTTTTTCTATTTGTTTACTTTGCATATAGTCAGGTTTCACTGTTTGTGTGGATCTCATAGCAATAGGGAAGAGAAAAACATCTGTAAAAATTGAAAAGAGTGACTATAAAACCACCAAAACATGCAGAGGAATTAAGGGGCAGTTGTAGCACTTGAAACTATTTTAAGTCGGCTTTAAATTCACTACATTTCAAGATAGCATTCTTCCTTTAGAATGTTTCAAGTTTAATCTTTGAAAAACCTGAACTGCCTTTTTCTAGGCTATATTAGAAGGTAACCAGTTGTACTTTCAATGCATGTTCCATCACACTGTCTCATTCAGTGGTCTAGATATACAAATGGATGGAAGGAGCAGTATTGCATAGTTATGCTACAGGGAGCTTCCTAGGCAAAGGAGTGGTTATTTTCAGGAAAGTCAATGAGGGTACAGAATTTGAGAGTTAAGTCATCTTTAATCCTCTAAAAATGTATGTTACGGGACTTAAGATGGATTTTCAGGTTTAACTCTGAGTTCAATGTATCCAGTTCCCCTTTTGTCACTTAAGTTGCCAGTTTTAAAACACCCCTCCCCACCCAAATTTCTAAAATAAAATTGTATACAAATCACTCTGAAATACTAAAGCTTGTTTGAGCACAGGTAACCAGAAAATCATGAATTCTAATCCAAGTATTCATGGTTTTGGAGGCAAGAGAGAATAGAATAAATTACTTAACCTCTGACTCAATCTCCCCATCTATAAAATAGGAATATCTACTTACTGCTTGAACATCTTATGAGGATTATTAGTAAAATACTTGGATGAAGAATGCAATCCAAGAGATAAAATTTTATCTGTTCATTAATTTTCCCTCAGCCTATGCAAAATTTGCAGCAACACCATGTTAAAGAGAGATACACTCAACCCTTAGCAGACTTACTTTTAGAACTCTCAAAAAAGTAAACTCTCCTACATACAGTTTCTGCATAAACTCCTATTTTTTTTCAGACAAGAAGATTCTTTAAGGAAAAGTTGTTCCATCACTGAAAAATTCTGAGATGCCACCCAGCTGTGATCACACCAAAACAGTGAATTACATGATGCCACGAGAGTGGAGGAGAGTTTGAAAACTGACAGCAGACACCATGCCCAACGCAATACACGTAGAATGTGAATGCACACCTATATGGCTCTTGCTACTGTAAGCTCTTAGAGGCAGAATTGAGACGACCTCATAAATAAAGAACAGTTAAAGTGGAAATCAGCATTTTCATGAACTAGTGAGTTCCTGAAGAACAATGTGATTCCTCTGATGTCACTACTGATGTACCCTTGAAAAACAAGCATTCAGCTTCCATTTTTGCCAGTGCTCCAAGTAGACGCCACCATTCAAAAACTGAAAAACTACAGAAAAGCCTTTGAACTGGTAAGTATTTTTAAAAACCCTCTCATATGAAGGGATAGAAAGCTTGTTCACAAGAGAACGGATTTGCCTGTGATCTGTAGGCAATATATTGAATATTCAATAAATACGTTTTATATGTACTAATATTTCAATTTCAGTTTGTCAGATAAATAAAAATAAATACTAGGTCTATATATATTTTTGTAGGGAAATAAAACAAACCATTTAAATACAGGGAAAAAATCCTCTTCTACTCTAGTTTATCAAGTTTAGAAACCTGCCCTCTTAGGTGTTTGGAACGTATATTGGATTCCCTTACATGAGGCAAAACAGGGGGGAAAAGAAAGAAAAGCTCTTTTTCAACAGAGAGGTAGTAGTACTGTGACTTGCTTTTTCTCATTTCTCTTCTATAGAGGTGTGCTTCTAATATAAGTGGCTTCAACATAAACCACTGCCAAATGTTTAAAAAGTACCGATGCAAGCTAGAGTGCTATACATTCTGCATCAAACCTTTTCAGACAATATGCTTGTGATTCTTAAATGAAAAGATTTAAGAACTAAATCCTGTAAAATATAAATTTAACAGAATAAATGAACACATTGCCCATAGCTTTTATCTATATTTGAGAAGATGCCAGAAAATTAAACACAAACCCCAACAAAGCTAGGAAATACAAAATTGGAAGTTGAAATTCTAGGCCCTCAATTTATGTTCTCATAGTGAACTTCTCATCAGAGATCAGGCAGGAAGTCACACTGAACAATTCAGTGTTTTTGTGATATGAACTAAGGACTAGGTAAAGACCAAATATTGTCATTTGTGATCGAATTCCCAGGTCTCGAAAGGTTAACAGCAAGTGAATTAACCCACTGAATCTTCTTTAAAAAAATCTCTTTCCTGCAAAGACAGCGAGTTACAACTGAAGCTTTAACTTAGAAATTTCCAACTCTTTTCAGTTTGTGCCATAAGCTGAGTCAAATATGTGATTAGCATATGCAACTCCTATTTTCATCAATGATTAATGGCAGTCTGTGTCCCAACACATAAAAATCAATTTATATAAATAAGAGTCTTTGAGAGTGGCATCACTAGCAGTTGACAGAAAAATGCCACTTTCAAAGACTCTTATTTTTATAAATTGATTTTTATGTGTTGGGACACAGACTGCCATTAATCATTGATCTAAATTCCACTGATGAGAATAGGAGTTGCATATGCTAATCACATATTTGACTCTTAGCTTAAGAAAACATAAGCCTTCAAATAAACTGATTTTGTTACGTTAATGTGCATGGAACACATTCTACATTGCTTAAACATCAGGAAGTCTACAAATAAATGTAGTAAATCTTCTAGAAAACTGTGTATTTGGGAGAGGAAAATACGAGTGCTTAATAGGTTTCCTTTAATTAATTACAAGATGCAGGATGACATTCTTTAAAAAGACGTGTATGGACTCAAGACATTACCAGTCATCCCTCAGATCAATTTACACTTAACTATGTCCAGCTCTGAAACACTATTTTGTAAAATATAAAACATCAAATAGAAATGACTGATCTCCATCTGTCCTTCTAGAATAGTCTTGGTACATTTTAATAACCAGAAAAAATACATGTAATAGTAGTATAAGTTAACATTCACCTTCCTTTGGTTGAGTCATAACTGGTGTTTGAGTCTCCTTCGTGTATGTAACAATTTCTCGGGGAGGAAAGTCAACTTGTGTAATTTTAGCCATTCCAAGTTTAATAGGTCCACGTCTAAATAAAATGAACAGAGACATCAGAACAATTGATATTTTTAATACAATCATGATTAAGTTATAAGGCGTTTCAGATTGCAAGGCATCATCTCACTCCACACTCTAAAAATCAAGTTTAAATCCAAAGGATGCTATCATCTGAAAAATGCTATATATGTTAGTGATATGCTATCTTTATTTTTTAAAAGGTGTCTGGCTTATACACACAGACTAGAAGAAAAAGAAAAAAGGCAAAGATATCTGGATTTCTTGATTTCACACGAAGTGTTTTTCAAGGCTTGCTAAATCTTAGTGTATGACAAGGCTCTTTTTCACTGGCTAAAGGGTCTATTTTACAAACCAAACTCATGTGAGCACTACCATTGTTTTCCTTGCTCACATGAAAGATATTTGCAGGACCAGGGTTCCAAGATTGCATAGCTTGCAATATTGTTTAATTATTCTGCAATTAATGACTGTTTGCCAGTCCATTTAACTATGTTGGCCATTTCCTTAGCTCTCCCAAACCTATTATTTATGACTTAGAACTGTAAGTCTGTTCCCAAACAGTAGTATAATATCCTGGAACGGAATACTAAAGAACTTAAAGATAAAGATTTAACAAGAAAAATTGAGAGAACAAGATCTCATTTACAATACTGACATGGACAAAATGGGTCTAACTGCAACACACACACGCACACTATATATAAATATATATATATATTGCAAGTTAGACCCACCTCAGGAGAACTTTTATGTAAAAACCCCTATTAACTTCAATTTGTATATTAATCACTAGTCCAATAATCCAGCAATAAAAAGCAGTATATGAATATTAATCTTTCCATCATCTTCTCCCACACTTAAAAAAATTCATTACAGACTAAACAGGCTCAAGGAAAAATTCTAACATTCTTTCTTTAATTTTTGGAAGGCAAACAATTCTATAACATGATGTGGGTCTTAATGAAAAAGCTTACAATTTATAATAGACTTCATGATACATTAGCCACAAAACAATAAGTTCCCATCTTTTCTTATACTAGACACATTTTGTATATATTTAAAATGTGTAGTTATTTTATTTCAATAGAATGACATTTTATAGTTTGTCTTGCCAAGAAAAAAAAAGATGTAGATAAAAAGTTAAAAGACTGAAACATATTGCTGGAAAAATGATAAACTTGCAATCACAGTAAGACTGAAATTGCCTACTATAGGCCAGTTGCACTAAACCCAGGGAGAGCATGAACTTTGATTACTTTCAGAACTTGTGTTCCCTTAATAGTAACTTAAAGTTCATTTTTTAAAAAAAAGAGCTCTCATATTGGAGTATATATATAAAAATTGTATATTTATAAATACACAAAAGAGGGAATATAAAATCTATGAAATACCCCAGATCGGAATCAGAGTGGAGCTGAAGAACTGATGGATCAGTATCCCAATGCAGCGTCCTGATACCGTAGGTTGAACAACCATGCAGCATTAGCAAAAGAGGCCAGAGATTAGTGAAGCAAATACACACTATGAAATGTTAAAGCTACTGTAAGTTTACAGTTTTTTCATTGTTCAAAGGAAACAAAATATCAGTTAGTGGAAATTCAGTGAATGTTCAATGCTACAATACATGCAATAAGTATAAAACAGTTAAACACAAACATACAATTCAGAGCAATTAGAGACATTCAATTCTTTCAGAGATGGGAAATTAAAGCATTGCAGAATCGCTGACAAAAGTAGCCTAAATGAAAGCCAAATGAATAAAAATCCATTTGAAACAGCTTAGGAACTGTTAAACTTTAAACTTCATTTTAAAGCTATACAAATTTGGTTATGTCATACGAAGTCACGTTTGTTAATGTACTGCAATCTTGCCCAAAGCATTAAATATGTGCAGGAAATTGTCATATTGGTAAAGGAAATGAGTCAACACACAAACTTTTTGGTAGAGAAGCAAAATGCGTTTCCACTGGGATACAGAACTGCTAGAGTTTCCAAGATGTGACACTGCTGTAATTATGGGTTAAGCACTGCCTTGGGCTTACAAATGTCATCCGATTTAAAGCCAATTTAAGATATTCAGTATCGTAGAAAACAGTGGGCTTTATATTAAAACGTTTCAAAATAGTGAGTATTCAGCACAGTACATAGGAATAAGAAGTGGAATGGATCTGTTACAGGTCACTTATATAAAATAGGACCTTCTTTATAGTTTAGTCTTGCCTGGAGGGGGGAGGGAAATCTACTTCATCCAGTATTGGTGTCTACTTCTAACTCTACCAGGGCACAAAGAAGCAATTTCAAACAAACGTACGTGAAATATTAGCAGCAGAACATCTGCTTTTAGTAAGCTTGTATATGCTACCATACTTTGTAGAGAATTTTACTATTATTTTGTATCAGAAGCTTAAAAATAAAGAACATGTAATATGTTTGTATGCTAGATCAATAAAAGGTTTTTCCATATGATTATTTTAGGAAGACTGAAGTTATTTTCCAGTGTAACTGGAGAGTTCCTAGAAAGATGTAAAGTTGCTCCCAATAGTTTAATACAGTGTGGTAAAAATATTAAATTAAAATTTATGTATCTTTAATTATGTACTAGGTTGTTCTAGTTGCAAGTTTTGGTAAAAAAGGCATGAACCTTTCATTAATGATTTAGTTAGAAATGCAAAGCCCTGAATTTTTATTCTGAATGTTCCTGAGAAACATAGGGAGTGGGAAAGAGAGGCAGAAGAGCTGCAATAAACACAGCAACTTGAGGATGAGAAGAAGCACGTATGCAAAATGGTTTACTGATGAAAAGGACAGGAGAAGCAGTCAGGTAAACTGATAGCAGCAGTGGACATAGGGCTTGAACAGTGGTTTACTGCTTATTAGGTAGTTAAGAAATGCAGCTGTGTGCCAACCACCATAAGGGAGAGGTAAAAATGCAGAGGAGATGCTAAGCTAACCAGGAAGACAATCTTTGTAAACTGAGTTGCTACATAAGAGAAGCACTGTGATCATGTGATCACATAGCTGTTCAACATGCAACTGAAGTGGAATGTTGGGATTAAAGGGTTAAAAACATGGAGGAAAAAAAACAGAAGGATCAGTTTTACATTTTCAGATCAGTATCAAACTTTTAGAACTACATTCCAAAAGATGATGTGTAATGATATGGGCACACTGATGGGCCTCTGAAACTGGTTAACTCCTTAACATGGTTTCTAGAGGCGATCATACTAAACTATTCCTGCAGAATGATTTTCCAAATTCAAGATTTTTTGAATACCAGTGTGTCTCACCAAGAGTCCATATGTACTAATATACTATACATAGAGGCAGATATTTTAGTACTTTAAATTATCTGAAAGTATTGTCTGGTGGTTGGCTCTTCTGACTCCCAATGTAATGCTCAAAATTATATTCTTTTTCTACCACTGACTCACTATTTGATCATCAGCAAATTAGGTTGTTTATCTATACCTCAGTTCCCTCACCTGCAACATGGGAAAACTGCTGTACTGTACTTCCAAACTCTGTAAATTGCTGTTAATCCTAACATGTAGGGCACACAGATATATGGATGAAATTATAGAAGTGCACGGTATTATTTTCTCTCAGTTTTCAAGCACCTGTGCCTACTCTACATTTATGTGACATGCATTTATGTAACTGCACGTGCAGAATACACAATGGTGAGGACTATAATATTTTCATTAGTTAGAGATGAATTCACCATAAAATGTACATGTGAAGTTTGTTTCATGTCAAACATGTTTCATACTCGCTTCACCATTAAATATTACACATGAATGGAATTTAATCTTCAAATATTTTAGATTAAAATAATGTTAGCAGAGAATAACCCTCCCACCCAATGGATTATGATACAAACGATTCACAGATTTCATGTCACATGTGAACTGTACTACTTAAAATCTGGTTGTTACTAAATGAAAGACTAATATTACTGGATATTTTATTACATCAAAAGTGGGCTTTATCCATGCAGACTGAATGAAATATTAAACACAAAGTAGCATTCAAGAGGCATAGTGTCCACGAACAGCCAGGAAAGCAATGTGTCTCCATGTTAGTGATCTGTTACATTCTCCTAATTTTGGTCATGGCTCATTTTTTAGCAACAACCTAAACTTTTGTTTATGCCACTAACTGGTTATAAAAATAATCAGTTTTTTTTTTTTTTTTTACACAGTTAGGATGGTGGAAATAGCAACATTTTAAACTATACATAATGGGGCTCAAGCACTCATTCTTCACAGCATGGGGTATGCAAAATATGGGAATGACACATCAGCCACAACACAAGCATTTGGAAGACATGAATATGTGCATCCTGATAAATATTATAGCAAACATCTTATTTAAACTTATTCAAAAAGGAGCAAAACTCATGTACAAGCACACACAAAGAAATCTAGAAGATTATGTTTTAACAAGTTATTCCATAATATAAACATATAGTGTGATAAGTTAAAAAACATATTTGATAGCAGCATAATACCATAATCTCTTTGCCAATTAATAGATTTTCTGAGCAAATTATTATGAGAATTTACCTACTATCTGAAGAAAGTGCACATATGACAGTGAAAACATCCCTTTGATATAACATTCTCTTTCCTCCCAGCCATTTTAAACTATCGGTCCATTAGAAACAAACATATCTGATTCATCTTAAAATTAAAAAGAAATTCAAAGTTTCATTTCACATTTTATTTGCAGCTTCAGTATTTAAATAAAATACATTCCAAGAAAATTATCTGAATCAGAGGATAAAATGGTTTTACACAATCACTAGAGTAAAAAACATTAATTGCTTTAGAACAAGAGATGTTATGTGGTTTATCTTAAAAGGACTTAGACATATAAAATTTGACTTAGAAGTTTACAAATTTTAAGTTAACACTAACTCAATACTATTTTAAAGCACTTCTCAACCTACAAACATATCGAACATCATTTTAACAATCTAATGTTTTAAGAAAGTTACCATACCTAGATCCAACAGCACCATCACCAGAGTCTTGGCTTCCAGCCTCACTTGGAGTACTCACAGATTTGGAAGATGGAGACATAGGAGGAGGGACTAAATAGTGAAACAGACAGGTATCCGCTGTTACTACTCGTAGAGGTTGCACAGCTTAGGATGTTTCCAAATTAATTTAACATGAAGTATTAAAAAAAAGTGATGGCAAACAAAAAATACGTGGATGAAAATGAATAGTAGAAAGAGAGGGGAAAAGACAATGTTAACATTTCATGCTGGACACTCATGCAACTCTTTGGCATTTAATGTACCTGGGATTTTATATATATTAAACAAAAAAAACAAAAAACAAACAAAAAAAAGACGCACCCAGGAGAAAATGACTGGTGAATCTTTTTTAAAAAAAGATCTCAGTTTCTACAAAATGCTGCCACCAACTTTCAAAGGAGACAATTTTCCTTACAATTTGTCATTTCCAAATAAGTTCAAGGCATTTGTTAGTATAGCATTAAGAACTGTTTTCATGGATTAAACAGATCATAAAATGCACTATTTAAATTCTAATAAATTTGTCTTTGCTTCAGTTACAACTGCAACAATTTTTTTTGCCATACAGTAAGTTTTAACCTGTACTGTTGTTGTTTTATCGGATAATAGTAATTAACACTTCCTTTAGACACAAGAATAGCTGCTATCCTGAAGCTGTTTTTTAATTAAATATATATTTTAAATATAACATCATTATATCTCCTTTAAAAGTTTCAAGCATTTTGGGCGAAGACTGTAAACAAAATTTAAAAAGCAATGTGCTTTTGGGAACTGATGCATAATGAAGAGTGACATCATGCAATTTAAATACCACGCAAAACTGTGTTTCCCCACTCTAGAAATTATGATTTGTAAGAATGGCCTAACCCATCTTTATACCTTTTTGACAGCCTAATAATGCCTCAAAGTTCTTTGCACCTTCTATTTTTCAGTAACAGACACCCAAAGCCATGGTTCTCCCCTAAACTGGGAGTTAAAAAAAAAGAAAAAACCAACCACCAAAAAAAAACAACCAAAAAACTAACCACCAAAAAACAAAACTCCCCCTTTGCTCCCAAAACAGGGGAAAATTACAGGTAGAGTTGGTAGATAGCTCTTTTTACAGGTATACTTTTACTGGGTAGTCACTGCCATCTGCTGGATAATTTATAGAATGACTGCCTACAACCCTCTATTCTAGTACAGCATGATTTTATCACTAACTTGTTCAATTAAAAAAAAGGTAATTAACATAAAAACAGACAAACATGAATGAAAACTTTTTCTGCTTTTATTAAATTAAACAGTTAACTCCTGAAAACAGAGCTAAGGGATTATAATGCCCAGACTATCAATTTAGCTCAGACTGTGTCAAATACATGGCCTTGAAAAATGTGTCACGGACCACGAAATCAATTCTCCCCTGTGAAATCTAGCTATTGGAGGGGGTGAAGAGGGGCAGGACTGAGGGTGGAGGCTCCTACCATAAATCGAGCTCCAGCTGCTAGTCCTGGCAGGATTGGGGAGGGAGGGTATTTCCTCTTCCCCTGCACAGCTGCTGGGGGGTGGGGTGGGGGTGAGAGAGTCAGCCAACCCCTTTTTGGGTCAGGACCCCCACGAATACACCACCACAAAATTTCGGGTCTAAACATCTGAAACCATAAAATTGACTAAATTTTAAATTCCTATGATTATGAAATTGACCAAAATGAACCGTGAATTCGGTAGAGGCCCTAAAAATGTGCAATCTAGTGATTGAGCTCTAACTAATAGATATAAAATATCAAACACTGAACTATGACATTAAATATCACAGAGCCAAATCTAAAAATACTTATGTATACTGCAACTTAAAATTGTATGTATTTATTTCCAAAGCAGAGCAGCTCTTTCCCACACTCCCTCCAAAAAAATCCAAAGGAAGAAAAGATGAGGACAAATGACTGACTTTCCAGGATTTCTTTTGCCCCAGGAAGCAGCTGCTTACTGTACACAACTTCATAGATCACAAAAGAGTTAGTTACAGAAAAGGTAAGAGCAGCAATAAAAAACCCCCACCAAAACATGACATAACTGTTCCCTGAACAGGGGGCTGCAAACAGCGGAGTCTGAGAGGGATATACCCTGCTGAAAGAGCAAACACTAATTCTTGGGGTAAGTGAGTTTGTTTCTGTTTGGTTTTTCTTTTGGCTTGCTTAAAGTTTACAGCGTGGCCTATACGGGACTGTGTGTTTGGGGATTGTGTGGGAGTGGGGGCCAGAGGCCTGCTAACTGAGTGTGCATTAGCAAGGCTCTAG
The DNA here is from genome assembly GCF_965140235.1 of Caretta caretta. NCBI lineage: Eukaryota > Metazoa > Chordata > Testudines > Cheloniidae > Caretta > Caretta caretta. Next base: position 40,485,633 of record NC_134216.1, on the reverse strand, counting down.
CCTCCTGTCCCTTGATCCTGAATCATCTTTGATCACCCTTCCCCTGTGCGTTAACGAGGGGGCATGGGTCAAAAAGGCCACATTGCCAATGCCTACACTGCTCCTGTGTCCAGACAGAGGACCCAGTCATGGATGACTCTATGGTGTGGATTTGCAGAGACTGTGACCTGTAGTCCCCATCACAGAAAGCCAGGCTAGAGAGGTCATCCAGTGTGAGAGTTTCCTACTGGTAGAATCCCTCAGGGAGCAGGTGGGAAAGCTACAGGAGGAGGTGGCTAGGTTGAAAATGATTGAAAATATACACATGGAGACCTCCAAGACTGAGGAAGCAATCCAAGTGGGGAGGCCAGCAGTAGCACCACCAGGGGAGGAGGAGTGCCTTAATAGGCAGGAAGCTGGGTGCTGGCTACTTCTGCTCCCAACCCACCTTCAATAGAGGCCACAAAAAAACCCTCAAAACTAGTTTTCTACCCTGGCAATGAGGAATCTCTCCCAAAGGCGACGCAGGAGAAGCCACATATCCCCAAGGCTGGAAGAAATGTGGCCACCAGTCCTGAGAGAAAACCACCTGCTGGTAAGATATAACCATGGGCAGATCAGACGTGACTACAGGCCTCTGGAGGTGAGGGAGAGGGAGCTGGGGGCACAGGTGGCGGTGTCATCAATCCTTCTGGTCAAGGGTAGGGACCTAGGCAGAGAGAGAGACAGACACATCCTGGGATGAATGCAAAGCCATTCGGTCACAGTGTTGCCAGGAGTGCTTTGACTTCCCTGACCATGGGATGCTGTTCCAAGAAGAAGGGACTGCTGAGCAGAGAGAGGATCTATCTATCAAGGAAGGGAAAGAGCATCTGGCTGGCTAACCTACAGAGGAGGGCTTTAAACTATATTCAAAGGGACCAGGAAACAAAAATCCACAGGTAAATCCAAAACATGGAGATCTGGATGAAGGGTCAGAATCTGGGGGGAACATAGGAAATCATAGGAGGGGAAATCTAATCAACATCTTAGATACCTGTACATTAATGCAAGTAGTATGGGGAATAAAAAACTAAAAATACTAGTGAATAACCACAATTACAACATACTTGGTATCACAGAGACTTAGTGGGATAATTCATGTGACTGGAATATCAATATAAAAGGGTACAGCTTGTTCAGGAAGCACAGGCAGGGACAAAAGGGAGGAGGGGTTGCTTTGTACATGAAAGATGTATATACTTGCATTGAGACTGAGACAGAAGTGGGAGGCAGACCTGTTGAAATTCTCCGAATAAAGATAAAAGGGGTAAAAAACAAGGATGATGTCCTAGTATGAGTCTACTATAGACCATCTAACCAGGAAGAAGAGTTGGAAGAGGCTTTTTTTAAACTAACAAAATCATCCAAAGCACAGGATGTGGATCTTCAACCTGCCAGACATCTGTTGGGAAAATAATACAGCAGGGCACAGATTATCTGACAAGTTCTTGGAATGCAATGGAGACAACTTTTTATTACAGAAGGTGGTGAAAGAGACTAGAAGGAAGAAGTTATTTAAGATTTAATTCTGACAAATATGAAGGAGAATTTGAAGGTGGAAGACAGCTTGGGTGAACATGATCATGAAATGGTCCACCTTGATTATCACTACAAAAGGTTTTTTTGTTTTTTCCCCCTCTCCTGCTGGTTAACAGCTCACCTTAAGTGATTACTCTCGTTACAGTGTATATGGTAACACCCATTGTATATAAACCTCCCCACTGTATTTTCTACTGAACGCGTCCGATGAAGTGAGCTGTAGCTCATGAAAGCCTATGCTCAAATAAATTTGTTAGTTTCTAAGGTGCCACAAGTACTCCTTTTCTTTTTGCGGATAGACTAACACGGCTGCTACTCTGAAACTTTATTTTATTTCAGTTTTTCACCAAAAGAGCTAACATAGGGAACATAAGTGTAAATAAGCTAGGATCTGTGGAGGATGGGAGAGATCCCAGAGGACTGAAAAACGGCAAATATAGTACATATTTATAGAAAGAGGAATAAAGACAACCTAGGGTATTCTAGACCAGTCAGCTTTACTTCGGTACCTGGAAAGTTAATGGAGCAAATAAACAGTTTGTAAGCACTTAGTTACCACCGTTATTTTCTTCTAACAGTCAACATGGATTTGTCAAGAACAAATCATGTCAAACCAACCCAATATCCTTCTTTGACAGAAGCCTTGTGGATATAGAATGGAAGCAGTAAATGTGATATATCTCAACTTTAGTAAAGTTTTTGGTACTGTCTCGCATGATGTTCTCATAAGCAAAATAAGGAAATATAGCCTAGGTGAACCTGCTGTAAGGCGAGTGCACAACTGTTTGGAAAATGATAGTGTAGTTATCAATGGTTCAATCAAGCCAGAAGGGCATAAAGAGAGGGGTCCCTTAGGGATCTGTCCTGAAAGCAGTTCTGTTCAGTATCTTCATAAATTATTTGGATAATGGCAGAGAGAGTACACTTGTAAAGTTTACAGATGATACTAAGCTGGAAGGAGTTGCAAGTGGTTTGAAGGACAGTATTAGAATTCAAAATGATCTTGACAAACTGGATAAATGGTGTGAAATAAATAGGACAAATGCAAAGTGCAACATTGTCATAAATATAAAAGGAAAGGGAAATATAAAGAAAGGAAAGGGTAACCACTTTTCTGTATACAGTGCATTAAAATCCCTCCTGGCCAGAGGCAAAATCCTTTCACCTGTAAAGGGTTAAGAAGCTAAGGTAACCTAGCTGGCACCTGACCCAAAATGGCCAATGAGGGGACAAGATTCTTTCAAATCTGGGGGGGGAGGGTTTGGTCTGTCTGTGTGATGCTTTTGCTGGGAACAGATCAGGAATGCAAGCCTTACAACTCCTGTAAAGTTAGTATGTAATCTAGCTAGCAAATGCATTAGATTTTCTTTTGTTTAATGGCTTGTAAAATAAGCTGTGCTGGAGGGAATGTGTATTCCTGTTTTTGTGTCTTTTTGTAACTTAAGGTTTTGCCTAGAGGGATTCTCTGTGTTTTGAATCTGATTACCTTGTAAGGTATTAACCATCCTGATTTTACAGCGGTGATTCTTTTATCTTTTCTTTAATTAAGAAAAATTCTTTTATCTTTTCTTTTTAAGAACTTGATTGATTTTTCATTGTCTTAAGATCCAAGGGTTTGGGTCTGTGTTCACCTGTACCAACTGGTGAGGATTCTTATTCTTATTATTATTTCTTCCCCAGGAAAGGGGGGTGTTGGGCTTTGGGGGATATTTTGGGGGAAGACGTCTCCAAGTGGTCTCTTTCCATGTTCTTTGTTTAAAACTCTTGGTGGTGGCAGTTTACTCTTCAAGGACAAGGCCAAGCTTGTACCTTGGGGAAGTTTTTAACCTAAGCTGGTAAGAATAAGCTTAGGGGGTCTTTCATGCAGGTCCCCACATCTGTACCCTAGAGTTCAGAGTGGAGAAGGAACCTTGACAAACATGCAGGAAGTAATTTTTCAAACAACTGCACAAATACAAAATGGGAAACAATTGCCTAGGAAGTACTGCAGAAAAGGATCGGGGGGGGGGGGGTTATAGTAGACTGATCACAAGTTAAATGAGAGTCAACAATGTAATATTGTTGCAAAAAAAGTGAACATCATTCTGGGATATATTAGAAAGAGTGTTGCAGGGAAGAGATGACAAGTAATTCTTCCACTCTACTCAGCACTCTACTCAGCACTGATAAGGCCTCAGCTGGAGTACTGTGTCCAGATCTGGCTACCACACTTCAAGAAAGAAGTGGACACATTGGAGAAAATCCATAGGAGAGCAACAAAAATGATTAAAGGTCTAGAAAATGTGATCCACATGGAAAGATTGCAAAAATTGGGTTTGCTTAGTCTGGAGAAGAGAAGACCAGGGGAAGGGGGAGGCATGATAAGTCTTCATGTAAAAGTTTGTTATAAATGGGAGAGTGAAAAATTGTTCTCATCCACTGAGGACAGGACAAGAAATAATTGGGCTTAAAATCGCAGCAAGGGATATTTAGGTTCGATGTTAGGAAAAACTTCCTTAGAGTAAGGGTAGTTAAGCACTAGAACAAATTATCTAAGGAAGTTGTGGAATCTCCATCATTCAAGATTTTTAAGAACAGGTCCGACAAATACTTGTCAGGGATAGCCTAGATAATACTTAGTACTCTCTCAGTGCAGGGGACTGGACTAGATGACCTATCGAGGTCCCTTCCAGTCCCACGTTTCTCTGATTCTATAATCACTGCCATGAAAGTAATTAACCAATGAAAACAATCATTTGAAGGTTCCCTGGTTTTCTACACCAAATTTTGCCCCAATTTATATATGATGCAACCCTGTTAGAGACATTGAAACTACATGGAGTGAGAGTCAGGACAGATTTTGACCCTCTAATATACACTAAAGTTAAAATGCTTTTTTCTTTTTAGGAATCTCTTGTTCAACAGAAGACCACACAAGTGTTTAATGAAAATTCTATCTTTATTAAATCCTCTTTGCACCAGAATTATTATTTTTTAAAGAGACAGCACTATATAGGTGGAAAGGAAAGACTAGTGTCAACCTGAGTACCTACTCTATGCCTCCTAGAGTATTTGCATTTGTATGAAGTTTCCATTTTTTTAAAAAACAACTGTTATATACAGCATAGCTGAGTGATTTATCTGTAGTACAATGTGTATATGCTAAAGAAATAGATTCTCATTACCAAAGTAAATGGAAGATCTAATCCAGGGTTTTGGAAAATAATTCTTATTTCTGATGTTCTGCCTATTTAAAAAACCCCTAAAGTTGCTCCTCCCGCAAAATGCTTTTCTTGCAGTGGAAATTACATTTAGAACTCTCCAATACATGTACGATAAAAGCAGATCTAAAATATTGTAATATGAGTAGAAAACAGACTAAAATTAGGCAAAATGTTAAAGGAATTGACAAGAACTAGTCCTTTTAAACTTATTTACCAAAAGGCAACTTGTAGTAGCCTATCACTTACTTGTAGTAGGCATATATAACTAGTAAACAGATTTTCAGGTAAAACCATGATTTACTACATCATCTTCTACAGTACTTAATATTTGTAGTATTGATTATGAATAAAGATGCAGTGAAGAGGTTTGAGGCCTAATCTCTTTAGGCTCTGTTACTAGACTAAAACTTGCACACTCTTCCTAGTTAAGAAGTGGGCTAGTGGGAAGAGCAGATCAGAGGACTGTTAAGAAAAAGATTTGTGCACAGGATCCTTATGATAAGCACAAAGAATGTATTATTTCTAGATCATTCTCAAGTTTAGTCTGCGATACTGCAATGCCCCCTTGTGGAGCATGTCATTTCCAAGAAGGCAGTCTTCTCCTTGGTGGGGACAATGTCTATTTAATGCATATGTAATTATCTTACAAGACTGTCCAAATAAGGATGCTTAATTTTGGTTGTTAGAAGATAAAATTTTAATGATTTCTTGAAGCAGTTTTGTGTTTCACTAAGTAAGTATTGTTAGATGTTCAGCTGCATGTGTGTTCTCCCTGTGTGTTGCCCTAGCTCTACGCAGACAGACGGCATAGCAGACCTCGAGCAAACTGTCCAATAACCACAAGATCCGTTAAGGTACGAAGGCACCAGGCCAGGTTTATTGCAGAAAAAGCACAGCAATAACACCTGGCAGACTCTAGGAGGATAGTAAGACATGTATGCCCATGACATAGCTCTGTGAATGGCAGGACTTTCCATTCCTTCCTTGGCTGGACCAAGATACTCTCTCAGGGCATGTCTACACTTACCTCTGGAGCAATCGATCCAGCGGGGGTCGATTTATCATTCCTAGTGAAGATGCGATAAATCAACTGCCGAGCGCTCTCCCATCGACTCCAGTACTCCACCGGCGTGAGAAGTGTAGGCGGAGTCGACAGGGGAGCGTCAGCAGTCAACCTACCAGAGAAGACACTGCAGTAAGTCGATCTAAGTACGTCAACTTCAGCTAAGTGGCGTAACTTAGATCGATGCCCCAGAGTGTAGACTGATACAAACAAATTACGTACTACCCCTGTGAGATAGTTAGTTACTGCCCCTGACGTGGCTAGTTATCACCCATCTCCTTGTACATGTTGGTTCGATTAAAACATCTCTATTTATCACTCTGTTATCCTGAGCTTATCTTTTAGGAGGGGGGTCAGCATGTTCCCTATTCTTGGAAAATATTTTTGTACCATCCTTGATACCGGGATGTTTTGGTACCACTCTTCTGAAATGTGTTTGCATATGGACTCTGTGCCTAGCACTTCTTAGAAATGTGTGTTTCTGCAACATCAGCCCTATTCTTGCCCGATTCTGTGAACTTGCAAGCAGGCAAAGCCTGATGTTTGCTCACAGCCTAACTTTTGCTAACTTTGCGTTATATTAGCAAAGCTTGCCCACTACTTTAGCTCAGGCCTCTAACACAAGGGCTTATATCTCAGGCTCTCTTCCTACTACAAGTATATCTTCTTACATCAGGGTTATGGTGGTATTTAAGAAAACGTGGATCAGAGGATGAGTTCTTAAAAGTGAAATCCCATATTCTATCATTAAGGCAATATCTAATATAGGAAAACCACCTTACTGGAAGTCTACAGAAAGGAAAAACTATCAATACCTGTTTACTTTATACATTTTTCCAATACCACTCTTTCCTTTGAAGAAACTTAATTTAACCTGAGTTAGAGCTTGATCAAAGCTACTGCTTGAAGTTAAATATAGCCACTGAAAGGGAGTGTTGTCCACTGTCACATGCAAGCAAGGTCCAGGCTTTGGACAAATGGTTCCCTGCCTGAAGAGTACCAATTTTGTTAGGGCATGGTTTTTCAGACAATTTTCCATTAACAGTTATACCTTATAAACCCATTTCTTTCAGAGAGATGTACCAGTTCATGGCTTTCAGACTTTCACAGACAGCTAGTAAGCATATGCTTGTGGACTTCTGAAAGAGTCTTTCATATTATTTCAGCAGAACTATCAAACCACCATTTCTCCTGAATGGAAATGTCCTAAATTTTAGTCTACCAAAAATACACAGAGAGGAATGGATAGTTTGTAACATATTGTACTGCTAAAGACGCCAAAACACTGAATGGCAGGCACAGAGAAAGATACTCAAACATCTGTGGAGTACAATTGCCAGAGTAATGATTTAAGGGCAGGATTCTACCCTCACAAGCCATTGTAGGTCATTGCTGAAGTTTATGGAATAAGAATATTTTTAATGGCATCCCCATGGTCACTTTCAAAATACACAGGGATTGTTTCAAGACCAGATGCAACAGGGTTGTCAGCGAAGGATCATGTCCATAATGGAAAAGCAACTACCACACTGCTTCATACTTGCAAGACAAGATTCACAGTGAAAGCCCAAATCAAAAGGATAACTTGAAATTCTGGGTGCTCAAAAACTAGTGATGAGAGAAGAGTCTGAGATATAGGATGGAGTTTAAAAATACTTCTCCAGTCTGATTTTTTTTTCAGAAAGATATGACTAAGGAAAACCAAAGTCTGAGCAATCAGACATACCTGATATACAAGCCTATCCAAGAATGGGGTAGGAGCTGAGGCTAAAACAGGGAAAGAACAAGTTAAGAACAAGTATATTTTCCTAGACAGTTAAAACTTACATTTGACCTTGCTGTTACCCCCACTATTGGAAGTGAAAGCACCTTTAGGCCTGACAGAAGACTGCTGTGGATTTTAACACTCTGTTCTGGTAACATTTAACAGCATAAACAGAAATGTGTACATGTAAGAAATTACAGAATAATCATGTTAGTGTTGCATATGTGTAAATTGCAGAGTAATCAAGATAATAACTAAAAAGCTAGAAGAGACCGGTCTGCTTTAAAACTAAACTTGTACGGACAGGGAAGAGAGTTAACATGGCAATGAGAAATTAGTACATATGTATAAGAAAATATAACCAGAAGTTATAAATAAGTTTGTGTGATGAAGGGAGACTGCTGTATTGTTTGGTGCTGGAGGATACTGATGAGTTCGTCCTAATGAACTTCTCACTTGTAACTGATCACTACTCCGTTTTTTCTTAATAAATATTTGTTAGACCCATCGGCTGATTAAGTGAACCTCAATCCAACACCCATAAGATTGTGTTGGTGGGAGGGGGAAGTAGTAGAAACAGAACAAATGCACAGATTGATACATTACTGATAATGTATAGTAATTAAAGTCAGTGATTGTGGAGAAGTGGAAAATCGCTAGCCAAAACCCTGCCTGTTGACAGAGGACAAAATACCAATGTGCTGTTCAGGGAAAATAGGAGGAAAACAAAAATGTATGTTATTTAATGCAGACCAAAACAGATTCCCAATAATTCACTTTTGTTTATGCTCTGAAGAAATCTTACTTTTGACATATACTCCTCAATTTTATGTACCAAAGATACTTTAAATTTAGATCCCAGTTCTCAGAGATGGTCTTAAATATTGAGCAGATTTGCAGAGTTCAACATTTTACTCACAATATTTTGTAAAAGAAGAGAGATCGAGCATTTAATTGTGTGCACTGAGGCACATCATTTAGGATTGACACTTATGACAAATGGTGAACTATGCAGGACAAATTGTGCCAAAGACAAGAGACAGAAGCAGGCTAGAACCACTGAGTCAGTCATTTAATTTTCATGCTTTTAATACAAGTGCTACATTCTTAATGTAGGATACGAGGGATGAAACAGTTAACTGGTACTATTCTTACCTATAGGAGAATCTGGTGTTAATCCCATGCTTTGAAGCAATGCTTCAGCTTCTCTTCTTTTCTTTTCAAGATCAGACTCTTCTTGTACAGGAAGAGCTTCCTTCTTCTGATCAGTCTAAAAAAAATTTCAGGAACAGACACAACCTTTATGAGACAGTATATAGTTGGTATAAAACATTTTGTGGTTTCATGTGTGAGAAAACATTTAGTTTTTTTTCCAGTATTCATTAACATCATGAGCAGAACTTGGAAAAGTCTGATCTAGAAATCCTCAAGCTCCTTTTGCAGGGAAAGTCAAAGAGCTATATGTTCCTTAATGAGATAATGGTCTGGAAAACCTCTCGAATGGCAGTAACTGTTACAAAGAAAAATACTATGGGTTTGGGACAGCAAGGAGACAGACTGAAGCTTGGCCAATGGTGTGACAGGACACTCTGCCCGATATGGCAAATATTTACAAGCTTACTAATTAGGAGAATATATAGATCATATGCTAGTGGGCATGAACATATTTAGAACCACTTCTCTGTAGGTGTGTACATGGACTGCTTAGATTTTCTATACAATCACATAGGTTTCACAAAATGAAAGAAAGGGAAGGGTGAAATAACTATATTACTCTGTCTTTACGCAAAAACACAACTGATGGATGCAATGTACAGTTTAAGTTAAGTTGTTTCTTGCAACACTCCACAAAACAAAAGGAAAAATCAAGTGATTAAATGCTTCAGCATATTATTCAAAATAATAACCAAAAGATTGTTTGGGCCAAGGGAATTTTAGGATTAAAGTACACTCAGCTCCCAACAACATCACTTCAGACTAAAAATTAAATGAACTATCCTCCAACTGGTCACTGAAAAAAGTCTACAATAACTGATGTTCTAGAGAGAGAGAGAGAGATCCATAACACATCATTAAGTTTAAACAAATAAGTCTATGTCTACTACTTATTAACTTGAAGAAATATGACTCAAATTCAAGTTGCTCATACCATACAATAAATTTATCTCAATCACATAATTAGAGTACGATCATTGGCACTTTATAAAAAAGAATAACAGTGACAAAGATAAACCAGTCATTCAACCGGAATCCTTTGTATAGGCGGAAAAACCTAGATAAGTCAATTTTCTCACTATGTTTATGGTTAAAGATAAATGTCTACTCCTCTCTTGGATACACATAATATTTCCAAACCATTGTATGATTTCTCCTAAATCAAGGAGTTCCCAAATATTATAACAAGCCCCCGATGATGTGCTATCTGTATTATACATGATTCCTGGAAAGTGCAAACTGTCAATACACTTTTCTGTGATCACTGGGACATGAATTATATTGCAAGATATTTCTCTGTCTTTTCTTTACATATGAATCATGCTTCTGGCATGTTCAGTAACGTGCTGTTTTAAGATTCTTAACAGCTCATAACTTAAGTGCAGAAAAGACATGAACGAAGGCCTCAGTTCAGCAAAGCATTTAAACATGCTTAATTTCAAGCACATGCTTAAGTGCTTTGTTGAACGTGTGCCAATGTGCAGCAGAAGTCTCTAGAGTATAACTGCCAACTGTGCACTTAAGCAATTGCTTGGATTTCTTTTTACTGATTATTAATTCTATCTTCCAACATGCAGAGTAGGTGGCTTTGACCTGATTATTGTTTTGACTTGAAAATGCAGGTTGAAGATTAGAGTTGGCTAATGGCACAATATTCTACTTGGCCACCGACAGCACCGATAGTCATTACTGAGGGACATATTGAAAACTACATTTAAGAAAGTACTTTAAATTAAAAAACAAAAAACCAAAACTTTTCACAGTTTATGCAGTTTGTTTACTTTCTACAGGTGCCGCCCTGATCACTGATTAGTGATCTGACTAATCACTTCAATTTTCTGTTTCTCATGCACTAGTATAATGCTATTATGTTTGGATTTCTAACAATGCATGGGGAAGAAAAACACTCATCAAAATATTTCTATTCAGAAGTGGTGTTAGTCCCCCTTAAAAACAAAACCAAACCGCACATTTAAGTTTTAGCCCTACCCTACTTGACAGCATACCTTTCAGTAACATGAAGCAAATTAATAACTTACTAAGTGCAAAACAAGTTACAGGACATAAGCAAATATTTGATATTTTTCTTGTTGATAAAATTTAGGTTCTTACTTCCTTTTTCTTTCTTTCTTCCTCCTTTCTTTTCTTCTCCTCCCTGATTTGCGCCAAGCGTTGTTTTTTGCGCTCTAACTCTGCCTTCAATTCACTTTTGTCAGACATGGCTGGAATCCTGATCAAAATGAAGTGATTATTAAACAAGTCATATAATACTGACAGTGATGTATTTTTAACACAGTGGACTTCCATGATTTTTCAAAAAATTAGTCAGTTTGATAAAAATATACTTATCTGACCTACTAAGAACAAAGCTGTGAAACAAAGCCTTAAGGAGCCACCTAAACATTCATTACATCATATCCAGATTTCCCTCACTCACCATATCCTGCTGGCTACCAAAAGATTAGAGTCTCTAATCCGACAATGTGTCTCTGCATATGAAGAGTGTCAACTACATTCAAGATCCAGGCATAGGACAGTAGGAAGGAAAATATCAACGAATAACGTACTGCCTTTGTATTTAAGTTCATTTTAAAAGTTGCTGTTTAACAGCATATTCCGTAGTACGTAGCTGTATTAAATCTATATTCTGAATCATATGAGGAACGCCAACTTTATTATGAACTAAAAAGCAAGGTAAGTATAATTTATTAGAGAACACAATTTGAACTATACAAAATGTAGATTACTCAATGTTTTTCTGTATATTTATTTTTTGTCTAGTGTTTACTGTCAGGGATTCCAGTGTATTTTTCAAAAGAAAAATGAAGACACAGGTGGATTCAGAAATACATGGTCAATTATATGTTATATTGTGAACACAGCAAGGTTTCCCAAATTCAACAGGTTGGTAGAAGTGGAGAGTTCATCCCCATTAAACGAAGGTACCAAAAAATTAAAATACAGATCAGAAGAGCTGTATGTGTATGGGGTGGAAGACTAAGATCAAATTTGTTGATGAAAAAGAAATCCAAATTATGTCTGAGGAAGTTCTACAGTGAACAATAGGAGGAGCCGTGAATGCCCTTAAACCCTGATCCTGCTAACAGTGATGCACGTGCTTAACTTTAAGCCCAAGTAATGGAACTATTCAAGTACCTGAAATTATGCACTTGAGCAAATGTTTGCAGATGCAGTGCTTTCCAGAGATGATAAAGCTAAAAGCCGTGAACTATTAATTGACAGCTGTTTCTTTTTTCACATACATGCATGTGTGCATGAGAAAAGAAACATACCAGAAATTTCATATATTTAGTCCAATGTAAATGTTGATTTTTTATATTTACTTTAAACATAAAATTGCCAATTGATTTGTTTTTAAGATCGTCAAAACAACTTAAGAGATTAATACTACCATTGAATATTTTTGTTTAGTTTTGTTTTAGTTTTTAATAAAGGAATTGGAAGTTTAATACTAAATTTACAAAGCATAAATTATGTAACGTGGTGGCTCCAATACAGAAAGCCAGCTTCACAGCACTGCTGCAACTGGAAAAAGATGAAAAATTGATCTGATTAGGTGCGTCTTCCTGACCCAGTACATTATCACCAGAGACGCCTGAAAGGGGCCGTGCCAGCGGGGATAAGCGAACAACGGGTGAGAGAGCTCGACGGGACACCCGCGCACGGTGGCTGTGTTGTTGTTGTTACTACTGCTGCTGCTGCTGCACAGACTCGTGCTGTCACCCAAAGGTGACCGCATCGGCGCACCCTGGAGCCCTTCGGGCTGGAAGGAGACGCCGCCAGGATGCCTAGGCTTACCCGGGCTTACCCGTTACAGCAACCGCGGCGCTTCAGCCCAAGGCCCCCTCCCCACAACACAAGGCAGCAAGCGCCTCCCGAGAAGCCTGGCAGCTCCGCCTGAGACAGGGGCCGACTCTCCCCACCGCCCCAGCCTATCGCTTCCTACTGCCCCGCGTGTGGGGCCGCCTCGCCCACCACAGTCCATGGGCGGAACCTGCTCCCCCTCTCCCCACTGCTGGCTTCTCCTCCCCTGGGCGGCACCGGGTGTGGGGGAAGGGCGGGCCCGACACCTCTCTGCCGCTAGCGGTGGCTGGTTCAGGGGCTACGGGGCGCTCCCCTCCCCCAGAGCTCGCCGGGCACGGCGCTAACCTGACAGCGGGGCCTTTCTCCGCTTAAAGCGCCGCTCGGAGGCTCCGCGCCCAGCTCCGGTTTCGCCTCTTCACAAAGGCGGTGGCAACGTCGGGGGGGGCCGGGAACCTACGGCAAGCGCGGAAGGACACACCAGCGTCTCCCGATGGAACGCGCACGCGCCGCAGAGCTCAGGCGGACACATGCACTTCTCGACCCGAATACACTGGAACGGTTGGCAAAACGCTGCCAACCCAGCCCAGGAGGGCTGAACTCCAGCGGCACCTAAATGGCATAAAATAAACCCACCACTGCTCCCTCGGTATCAAAGTACGGAACTACGGCCGAGGAGATCACCGTTCCCAGCATGCATAGCGCCGCCAGAAGGCTAACTCTTCCCAGCAGGTAACGCGACCAGGCCGCAGCCCTGGGAATGGAGCAATGCATTCTGGGAACGATCGTTTCAGGAGCTGAGGCTGCGAGGAGCACTGCATGCTGGGAAGTGTAGTTTCTATAGGCCACATCGGCACACTGGGAGCGTACGCAGCCGTGATGGAGCGCAGCGCCCGAAGCGGGCGGTGGGTGCGGTCGCGGTGTCCCCCTGGTCACTAAGAAGGCTCCCAACGTGTGTTCACTGCTGGTGTGAGGACATGGCACTGCTGGGCCCCAAGAGCTCCCATCCTTGTCACATTCATGTTGAGATGAAATAGGGACGGGGGGAGGCATTTCCCACCTTGCTCTGGCTAGGGACACAAGCAGGGACATCGCCTGCATAACCCTCCCCTTCCTCACCTGCTGCCCTCTCCACTTACTGACATGTCTGCTAGCGGTGGGGCAGTAATGTCACTGGGTTCATAAAGAAGCAATTTTAACAAGGCTATTAGGACTGTCACTGTTTTGCGCAGGGTGATACCAAAGTCCCTTAAGTGCAAGTGCCAGGCCAGTAGTCAATTTTCACCCACAAAGTAACTGCTCTGGCTCGAGGGCCAAGCTGGATGACGTTACACAAACAAGCTGTTTCAGTGCAAGTACCAAGCTGGGTAAAGATACACAGGACACTCCCATGTGAGCGGCAAGCTGAAGTTCCACACCAGTCACTTCAATGTGAGTACCAAACTGGGTGAAGTTACAAACTAGCTGGTTCTGCAAGAGGATAGAAATGAAATTAGATACAAATTACTTCAGTATAGGTACCAAGCTAGGGATGAAGCTGTGAACTAAAAACCTGCTTTGACATGAGTGCCAAACTAGAAGTGAAGTTACACAAATAAACCAATATGAATGTCAGACTGGGTTAGATGAGATTACATGTATCCCAGTCACTTTGATGCAAGTTTTGTTAGTGTAAGCAGTGTCAGGATGAGCTCCACCCTGACATCTGGTGGTGAGGTGTGGCAAGTTGTGGAAGAGAACTTCAGGGGCCGATCTCATTTGCATAGGCACACCCACCACGCCTAGAATGAGACCATAGCTGCCCAAATGGTCACTTTGGCTGCTGTCGGATCCCCAGTGTCTCTGTTATTGGGGCAGGAAGAATAAATTGTTATTACCCTGATTATGGGAACTGTGCTTGGAACTGTATGTGGCCTTTTGTTATGATGGAGGGATTCACCATCAACTAAGTAGCACTCGCTAGGCAAGGGTCATGGGTTCCAAAACTGTGTGAATGGAGAGAGGCTGGGGACAAGTATTAATACTTGGGGGTAGGGGCCCCTTGGTGAGGGCATTACATGCTAATTGCACTTCCTCCTCTCTCCACTATGGAATATCAGAGCTAATTTTGATTTCATTAGAAGTCTAGTTATAGGCTGCTGAGCTCATGTCGGGCTGACAGTGTACCAGCACTGGGGCTCCCCTACTACAAGCTGAATTCACCTAAGAGCTGAAATCACTGAGTGTTGTGTTAAGTAGTGGGGGAGCCTGAAGGTATATTGTGGAGCAGTTTGTGGGACAGCTGGAGTGCCTTGCAGACCAGCTGGTGAAGCAGTTCCACACGGAGCAGTTTGTGGATGGCAGGAGCTGCTTGCGGGCCCTGGAGCTGAGCGAAGGAGTTCGTGGGGCGGCTGGCGGAGCGGAGCGCAGCTGAGCGAAGGAGTTCGTGGGGCGGCTGGCGGAGCGGAGCGCAGCTGAGCGAAGGAGTTCGTGGGGCGGCTGGCGGAGCGGAGCGCAGCTGAGCGAAGGAGTTCGTGGGGCGGCTGGCGGAGCGGAGCGCTGCTATGGAGCTGTCAGCTTCAGATCATGTAAGGTGCCTCTTACCCCCGTCCCATTTCCACCCAGGTTGGGAGGTAAAGCTCCGCAGATAGACTTTCGAACTCTGGGGCTGCCCTGACCAGGGACAGAGACTTTTGGGGCATTGGACTTTTGGGACTTTGGGTGATTTGGGGTTGCTGGACTCAAGAACCAAAGGGAAAAGGGCATGCCCCAATTAGCTTGGGGTGGGTTTTTTTTGCTCATGGGTTGTGTTATGAATCCTGTTGGTGGTGTTTCCCCAACATAATGCCACATTGTTTCTCTCTGTTATTAAAAGGCTTTTGCTACACTCAGACTATGTGCTTGCGAGAGGGGAAGTATTGCCTCTTGGAGGTGCCCAGCGGGGGTGGTATATATTTGTCCCAGGTCACTGGGTGGGGGCTCGAGCCGGTTTGCATTGTGTTATTGGAATGGATCCCCTAGATATTGAACCCGGCCCTTGTTGCTGCCAACTCTGACTGGGCAGAAGGGTTACATTAAGCTAGAGGTGATGTTGCACACAAGCTGTTTCAATGTGAGTGCTGGGCTGAGGTGAAGTTACACACAAACAATCAGCTTTGATTCAAACTCCAAGCTAGTGCTGAAGTTATACACAAAGAAATCCTAGTTTAATAATATGGTTAGTCGGTTAGTAAGGTTAAGACAAATATTCCAAAAGATAAAGGGTTGCCACTTGTCCACTGGGCTGCCCTTTTGAAGAGCTGCCCTTTTTCCTGCTGGTTAAGCCAAAGCCATAGGCAAACCTTGCCACTCTCACTACAAGACTCGATCCTTCAAAATGCTGATCTCTGTGATCCTGAGTTAGCAAATCAGTTACGCATACACTTTAAGCATGTTATTAATGTGGACTACTCATATGCTTAAAGTTGAGCACATGCTTAAGTGCTTTGCTAGATCAGAGCTAGAGTGCACAGCACCCTGTAAAATCGAATCCGTAGAACAGTGATACTCAGACTGAGGCTTGCAAGCCACAAGTGGATCTGTGTCTCTCCTTTGCAGAACATGATATGAAAACACTGTGTGATTTAATTATTAACCAGTCTAAGTTATTAACCAGTCAGGATGGTTGTACTATGTTATTAACCAATTGTAGTTGATAAAATAATAATATTTGGTCAGTCATTTTGTTGTGAGAAATATATATACACACACACACAAAATATTTCCTCTGTCAAACTGTTTAAATATGAATATATAGTACTATAGTAAATGAAACAATGAATTCACACTACTTTGGTTCTTTCGCGTAATGTTGATCACTAATTTGGCGCCTGAACCCCTGAGGCCAATATCACTGCAGTAGAGCAAAGACCTGCATTAGTTAGCTCAAGAGTCGGGTCCAGATCCTCAGGTGGTGTAAATTGGCATAGCCCATTAGATGTCAATGGAGTTGTGCTAATTTACATCTGCTAAGGAAATGCTCCAGTGTCTCCTGGTTGGCTTGCTTTTGTTCTCAGGATATGTAGTCTCAAGCCTGCATTCATGCCACTTCAGGCTGTGATTTTGTTATGTATCATAAACTAGAGGTCCCCAAGCAGTGGGGTGCGACCCCTTTGGGGGGGCAGAGGAACATTCGGGGGTCACAGTGGGGTCCAGGTCAGTCCCCACATGGGACAGGGAGGGAGTGCCACCCAGCCCTGCTCTGCCCCCAGCTCTGCTCCGGCCCTGCCCCCAGCTATGGCCCAGCTCCTGCGCCCAGCCCCTGACCGTGGCCTATCTGAGGCTCTGGCCCTGGCCCCGCCCGAGCCTCAGCCCCCTTACCCTGTCTATGTTCCTCTTCCCCCCAGGAACCATGGCCCCAGCCCCAGCTCTGGGGAGCCACGGATGGTGTCATGGAGGGTGCGACCCTGAAAAGTTTGGGGATCACAGTCATAAACTAAGCAAGTTAGTACATGACTTATATGTCTCCAAAGAAAACTCAGATTGCTGCAAGAAGCAGTGTTGACTATTCAATAGCTTGTCTGTTCTGTGAGTCAGTACTGAACCATTGACCTAGAATATATTTAGGGGAAATTAGAAAAGGTGTCTTGTGTCCTGGCTGCTACTAATCGTTAATGAGGTATTATTCATAAGAGTAAGGGATACCATTCAAGGGAGAATATAAATGCTTCTTAATGAAAATGTCAGAGAAGATTTCATGATGTGCAAGAAAAGGGGCTGCCTTTCAGTGATGAGAATGTGAAGACAACAATAATGAACTGCTACAAACATCTGTCTGTGTTTCAATATCATTGCTAAGGGCAGTATGTCTTCTGAAAATTGTGTGTGCCTGAAAACAGGAATGTACTAGATTTTAATTTTATTTCTTTAATGTTATATATTTTGATATATAGATATCAAATTTTGATATTAGTTAAAAAGTCATTTTAAAATGTTTTGTAAGATTTTGAAATATTTGCAAATTCTTTCAAAAGACAGGTTACAGGTGTTAAATAAAACTTCATATATAAGATTCTATATAGAGAAAAACATATTAATTCTTAGCAATGAGAGTCCAAAAAAGAGATTGTCATATGGACAGGTTAAAAAAATCATGATGAATTTGGCTCATTGATTTTTATTAATTAATTCTTAAATTCGTTAACACTGGGTCATATTTCTTAGTATAGAGCATAGTTATTACACTTAATGAAGTGCAGTTTTTAAAATTAGTTTTACGTTTTAAAATAGGTTTCAGAGTAGCAGCCATGTTAGTCTGTATTCGCAAAAAGAAAAGGAGTACTTGTGGCACCTTAGAGACTAACCAATTTATTTGAGCATGAGCACTTCATCGGATGCATACCATGGAAACTGCTTTCCACGGTATGCATCCGATGAAGTGAGCTGTAGCTCATGAAAGCTCATGCTCAAATAAATTGGTTAGTCTCTAAGGTGCCACAAGTACTCCTTTTCGTTTTAAAATAGTATGCATAATAGTTAATATTTAATATTTATTAGCATTAGAATCCATATCTTTCTTCTTTCTCCACAACCACTTCTGATGATTAGTTTTAAAATGGTTTTATTTGGGGCAAATTGGCAATGGTGTACAAATATCTATAGAATGTTAATTCATATACAGTGCAGATCCAGCACCAGCATAAATCCATCATTTTCCTTACTTCATCCCACTATTCCCAAAGTAAAGCTGCTTAACAGGGCATCTGGGAATTCCTTTTGAATAGGGCAAACGTTGGCTGGCATGGAGCCAGCATAGCTATCTCTAACCTTCCCCTGTTGTTGCAGCATCTTGTACTACAGGGATCCCCAGCTGTGTAACAGCCTCTGCCCCTGTGTAAATTAGATTGAAGATGCTCTAATTTATGATGGGAATACAGTTGGCCCTCTCTATTCCCGGGACTGGGGGAATGTAAAGATGGCTTTTAGCTTCCTTTGTCCAACCCACACCTTACCTCCTATGCCTAGCACAGCTGGGCCAGACCTGGGGATCTGGGCTGATGACTCTACAGTTGTATAGGAATATTCTGTATCTATAGTCACCTTGCAGGAATATATTTTTACTCAAGCTTTTATTGTATTTTCAGGCAATAATAAATCCTGTTGTCTCTTTTCTTTGAGCCATTGTAAACCTGGTTCAGATTTTGCTAATTTAAGTAAGCATTTTAATTGTCTCGTTCTCCTTGCATTTCAGGAAAACTCCTCAAATACAGTTTGGGAACTCTGTGAAGTGCATGAACTCACAGGCAAGTCTTTTCTCATAATCTGATAGTATTACTTTTCTGTTATCTTTATTAACTTTCTAGCCTGTGTTTTTTCCCTTTGGAAGATTTCCTACACCATTAACACAGGGTTTTTGCCCTGTTATTTCCCCTGCTTGATACACATATTTTTCCCTTAGTGTCAAAATAAGGTGATGGTGAATTATGAGTCCCTTGGGAGATGAGTACACTTTTGCAATCTGATAACCTTTGGCACAAAACACATATAATCGTGAATGGGCCAGCACTTAAGAGTGATTCACACTGAGCATTACAGAAAATAGATATACCAGTTCAAAAATTCAAGGTAAGTTCCTTTTCCTCAATGTGGTCTATGTACTATACTCTCACTTTTTCCTATTATGTGGTTAAAAAGAGGAGAGATAATGAAGGCTTCTTAAAGGTCCCTATAATGCATCCAGACCTGTGCTAGTTATAATGGTTTTAAAAGACAGAATGAAAACACAGCCAAAAGATCAGCACCCAAAGAACCATTTTTAGATATACTACAGGCTGTGATATAGTCTGCTCTCAATTTGTGCATCTAACTCCCATTAACCCTTACAGGGATTATGTGTATGCACCAAGCAGAGAGTATGCCTGAATGTTTGTTAGAAGATGCTATAGGAGTTCCTTATAAATTTATTATATACATTTTGTTAATTAAAATAATTAATAGGATAAGTCTGGTGAAATGAAGCATCTCATTTTTCAGTCGTATTCATTTTTTTACATTTGTTTTTAAGTTGTAGGATAAAATATGCTCTTTGCTGAGATTTTGTGAAGATTAATAATTGTTTGTTCAGTGCTTTGCAATTACAAGTACTTAGTGTTGTTAGCAGTATTATTTACCATCATGTAGCAATTGTCAATTACTAACATGCAAAATGTTTTATGACTTCAGAAAAAAACAAAGATTACATGAAAGAAAATCATTAATCTTAAAGCTACAAACCAGGGAACTATAGATAGGTGTCTAATCCTAGATAAATTTAAAGCCTTTCTGGTTATAGAAAAAGTTCAGTATGCTGATGACAAGTAATAAACATGACAAAGAGCAATAAAATATAAGGATATAATAATAATTTGCATTTATATACTGCCTTTCATCTGAGAATCTCATAGAATCATAGAAATGCAGGGCTAGAGGCACCTTGAGCAGTCATCAAGTCCAGTCCCCTGTGCTAAGGCAGGACTGAGTAAACCTAGACCATCACTGACAGGTGTTTGTCCAACCTGTTTGTAAAAACCTCTAATGATGGGGATCCCACAACCTCCCTTGAAAGCATATTCCAGAGTTTAACAAACCTTATAGTTAGAAAGTTTTTCCTAATATCTAACCTAAATCTGCCTTGCTGCAAATTAAGCTCATTACTTCGTGTCATACCTTCAGTGGACATGGAGGACAATTAATCACAGTCCTCTTTATAACAGCTATTAATGTATTTGAAGACTGTTACCAAGTCCCTTGTCAGTTCTCTTTTCTCAAAACATGCCCAGGTTTTTTAACCTTTCCCCATGGGTGAGTTTTTCTAAACCTTTTATCCTTTTTGTTGTTCTCCTCTGGAATCTCTCCAGTTTGTCCAAATCTTTCCTAAAGTGGTGCCCAGAATTAGACACAGTACTTCAGCTGACGCCTCACCCGTGCCAAGTAGCGTGGGATAGTTACCCTCTGTGTCTTTTAAAAAAAAATTCAAGTTAATACAACTCAGAATAATATTACCCTTTTTCACAACTGCAGCACATTGTTGACTTGGATTCAATTTGTGACCCACTATAATCCCCAAGTCCTTTTCAGCAGTACTACCACCTTGCCAGTTATTCCCCATCTTGTTGTGTATTTGATTTTTGACTTCCTAAGTGAAGTACTTCACACTTATCTTTATTGAATTTCATCTTTTCAAATTCAGACCAATTCTCCAATTTGTCAAGGTTGTGTTGAATTCTAATCCTGTCCTCCAAACTATTTGCAACCCCTCCCAGTTTGGCGGCATCTGCAGATTTTATAAGCATAATCTCCAACCTATAATTCAAGTAATTTATGAAAATATCAACTAGAACTGGAGCTAACAGTGTAAATAAAAATAGAATCTGGCCCTTTATTGAGGATTCAGTAGGAGCCTTGACAATGTGATGGACAAAGTCCTGAAAAATGATGTGCAGTTAAACTACAGAGAAAATGTGTAAACAACAATATTGCATTGCATCGTACATTTTTCTTACTTGCCTTAAAACTGAAACAAATCCCTCCTATTTAAAATAAGTAGGAAGGCTGTAAGTAGTTGAAAATGCAGTTCTACCATTGTCGGAAAACCTTCACTCCTCGCTCTTGCCTACAGAAGGAAGTGAACTGTAGCTCACGAAAACTTATGCTCAAATAAATTGGTTAGTCTCTAAGGTGCCACTAGTACTCCTTTTCTTTTTGTCCAGAGTGGGAAGACAGAAGTAAAAGCTGGCTATTTACTGCAACAAAACATGCCCTAAAGCTCACTGTTACAGGCCCAAAAGTGGGTGGAGATAGCTGCACAGGGCAGAGACATGACGTCAGAGAGAGGCACTAATTCACAGTATCTCCCAGGCAGCCTCTGCTGTCAGAGTTTTTATGTACCCTTAGCCAGAACTTCAAATTGCCCTATTCTGGTTGCATGGTTGTGTGAGAATGGTATCAATATGGTGAACTCCCCAACAGCGCTGTTGGCACAGTTGCCTCCATGGGTACAAAGAAGCATGTAATCAAACTCTTTATCTTTTAGGGATGTATAACAGACAGTTGTAGATGCACTTCATCAACACAACTCTTATGTGCAAAAGTTGGGTGACTGTCAATGAAAGATATTGTAAGTGAACCATATTTTGATTTGTTTCTGAATCAGCTGTTTTTGAAAGTTAAATGTAAAACCAATATGCCTTCATAGGAAAATATTTCCGGATAAAGGACTAAATCCTAACTTTCTATAATGTAAAGGGAAGAATGATACATGTTACAGACAGGAAATACGTATTTGAACAGCTAGTCAATCTCCCTGCTAGTCACTGCTGGTGCTAGCCCATGGGGGCCCTAAGCAGCAATAATTTTACCCACCCCGACACATATTAATAATTACTTAGGGGCCCCCTTGAGCTGCTCGGGGCCCTAAGCAATTGCTTAATCTTCTTATGCCTAGCACTGGCTCTGCTGTTTGTGCAGAACAGTTGTTCACTCTAGTTTTAGAAGTCCTAAGCCATAGGGCTATCACCACTTCCCCTGCGAGACTTTTCACAGACTATGTCTGTGAATCACTCTGAATTACTCTATCTAATCAAATCTGTTTGATAAATGTTTTGGTAAATCTTTTCTTTTAAAGTACTCTGGTCTTTAAAAATGGTTTGATTTAGAAATACAATTATTTTAGAGCAAAAGACTCACACTTTTATGTCCTAGCAATCTGGTTTGAGTCATAGGGTGTTTCATTTTATATTCTTGATTTTTTTAAAGGATCTGTATTGGGATGCAAAAAAGCAATAAATAAAATATTAAAAAATTGAAAAAGGCCTTCTTTTATGCTTCTGATACAATGGAATACATGCGTTAAATTGTGTGGAGTTAAATGAGTTTATATCCATCCTTTAACATGAGATTTTAAGACTCAAGAAAATCATAAGACAATGAAAAGCACACATCACATAATGTTAGAAATTTAAAAAAATACTGCTTCTAGTTTTTAAAAAGCTGAGAGAAGTGTGCAATTTCCTGCAAGGACGGTGTATTTTGCTGCTATGTATATCTAGAAGTTGATACTCTACTGCTGGCAAATTTTTATCCAATAAATACTTTTAACCATTAGGGTAATCTCCACAGGTCTCAGTGGTTCTTAGTGTTCAATTTCCTGTGGAGTCAAATCTGTCCTTTCTGTCAGTCATAAGTTATGTCAGTTATAAGATGCGTAGCCTGTTTGTCTTAAGAAATCGCAGTTTGTGTTTGTGTTTTGTTGTTTGAGTTGTTACTGGAGCAGAAGTGCTAGTATAAAAGAAACGTTACAGCTATGCCTTAAAAGATGTACCTTTCTCATAGGGGACTGCCCACTAGCCTGTGGCTAGAGAGGAATGTACTATTACTTCAACATGTGTGATGTAGTACATCTAGATTTAGCATAGCAGATCAGTTGTTAATCTGAAGGGACTGATGATGATAGTGGGCCTAATTCTCATTCTTGAAACTACAAACCTAAATCTGTACACACATAAAAATATTTCTATCAGGTAGTGGGCTGAATCTCATTCTTAAAACTACAACTTTAACCTTTACACCCACTTCAAGGGCCCTTTACACTACTGGAGAGATGTAGAGCAGCCGTAATGTAAATGAGAATCAGGGCAACTGTACGCTAACGTTGACCAATTGCTGGTCAAAAATCCAAATTAACCATTAGCAGATCTATTTATTTTAAGCCAAAACTTGCAGTCCTTACACAAGTAAAACTTTCATTGACTGGTACGATTTGGTGCATCTTTGGATGCATCAATTTTTGATATGTTTCCAAGTGAATGAATTATGTGTGTGTGTGTGTATGTGTAATTTTGAGAGCATAGTTGGTAGCTTCTTAAGCAAAGGACTATAAAATAGACTTTAAAATAAAATAGATTGGAATAGGATTGTCATTGGGTTTTGGTCATCCATAGGATAGTCATCCATGCTTGCCTGTCTGAAACCAAGAAATGCTACTAAGAAATCCTTATAATTCTTCTCAGAGATTTGCTACTAAAAAACTCTTGCATTGTGTTAGTAATGTTTTCTACATTGCTCAAGTTTCTAGCTTCTTCCAAACATATATTACAAACAATAGAACATAGAGTACGCTGTTCCTTTATGTGTCATAGTCTATTCCAGTGAACTCCCTAGTAAATGAAAAATTAAAGTATTTTATAGTTCTTGTTAAAAATTTTCTAATGGAACAGATTTTGGTGGAAAATGCCATTTTGATTAAATCAAAACTTTCCACAGGAGCACGTCGATTTTGATTACATTTTGTTTAGATAAAAAATTGAAATGAAGCATTTTGAAGCATATTGCTGAAATGGTCCATTTTGATTATTTCCAGAATGGAATGTTTAAATTTTTAATTTAAAAATGTATCAAATTATTTTTTAAAGTCAAAATCAAAAATGATTTTTTTAAAATTTCATTTTGTGATAAATTTGGAAATATTCAATATTCTGATTCAGAACAAAATCAAATTTTGACATTGCAGAACATCCTGCTAAATGGAAATTTCAGTTCCTGTACATTTCTAGTATTTTACAATTAAAATTCTGCTTCTCCACACAAAGTAAACATTTATTATTTGCAGAAATTTTATATATAGTTTAATTACATATGGTGGAAATATATACTTTTCCAAATATTTTGACCAGATAAATAAAATGTGTTGGAAATACATTCTCTCATGTATTTCAAATATATAATTTAATTAAAACAATATACACCTGGTTGCCTTTTGTGTTACAGAGAACATATTGCATACTACAATATTTTTAAAATATTGGTCCCAAAATTAACTAATGGGCAAAAGTCAAGGATTCCGACCCAATAGTTGGATCAAATTGTTGAGATCAGGCAAAGGGCCTGATCTACAACATGTACTCACATGCCGGGCCATCCCTACCCATACACAAAGTATGCAGCTATGTAGGGCACCAGGAAATTTGGGGTGCCAAATTCCCTGGTGCCCTACGCAGCTGAGTGCTGCTCCAGCCCCTGCCCCGCCCCTTCCCCATGGCCTCCGCCCCTGCTCTGCCTCTTCCCACCCCCGCTCTGCCCCAGCCCCACCCCCACTCACCTGAGGACTGAAGCAGGTCCGGGCTTGCAGTCACCGGCAGTGGGAAATGCATCAACCTGGCCCCAGATGCGCCGCCGGTGAGTGCTGGGGAGTGGTTCCCTCCTTCCCCTCAAGCCAGCCCTGCCCCTTCCCCCCCCACCCCGTGCGGAGGCCTGGGGCCCCACACCCCTCCCCACCCATATGGGGGGCTGCATAAGGCCCCAGAATAGCTAGGGAGGGCCCTGCTCACATGCTTAAGTTTAAGCATATAAGCAGTCCCATTGATTTAAGAGGAGCTATTCATAAGCTTAAAGTTAAGCACATGCATAAGTGTTTGCAGGATAAGGGCAAAAGTTTGAAAGACTTTTGGATTCTTGGAGTGAAAGTTATGATATAAAAGCAGGGTCAAAACCATTATAGATAATCCCTTTAACTGAATATGCAATAAAGAGAAATATGATGATCAGTGAATTTAAAATCCATGTAACCAAAATGAAATGGCCTAGTTGATTGTTTCCCATAGAAAAACCTGTAAGAGTGGGTGATTGGGGAGAAAATCTCTGCAATGATTCTCTTGCAAATTTTCCCCAACATAATACTACAGAGAAAGGGGAGTTTGTGGTCTTTCCCATCTTGCTAGCACAAGAAAAGGTCAAGAAACCCACCCCCAAGTGTAGCTGATTTCCACTGTTTCATACAGATCCCAAAGAATGCATGGATGGCCCTGTGCCTCCGTATGAGCTGTAATCCCTGGCATGCTGGCTTCTTCATGGTGCAATTCCCTGACTATATTTTTCCCTTGTACTCCTGGGACCTGAGGCTGTATTATCTCCTCCGGGGATTCTCCTTAGTATCGAAATGGAGATAACATGCATTCCCACCATCCCCAAGCATTTTTCACTGGCACCTGGACCCACAAGGCACCTGGAGTCTTTCAAGGCTGAGAAGAGGTGGAATATCGCTGCGGAGGTGGCTGAGCCCATTTCTACACTGAATGTGGGAGATCTGCAGTCAGAGGTCGCTTTCATGTGTGAATCTGGGAGAGAGTACAATGTGGAGCAGTATTTTGAGTTTGTTTTGTGATTCACATTAGCACAGGAAGAAAAGGAGAGAAGAAATTATAAAGGAATTACTCTGGTGTTTAAGGAGACTTCAGCATATCTCATTATTAAGTTGTCTGTCCAGGGTATAAAAAAATGAGGGGTTTTGTGGCACCTTAGAGACTAACAAATTTATTTGGGCATAAGCTTTTGTGGGATAAAACCCACTTCATTGGATGCATGCAGTGGAAAATACAGTAGGAAGATATATATACACAGAGAACATGAAAAAATGGGTGTTGCCATACCAACTGTAATGAGACCAATTAATTCTGGATTGCTCAGAGACTGGTCAGAGAACACTTCAACCCCCCTGGTCACTCAATTTCAGACCTAAAAGTTGCAATTCTTCAACAAAAAAACTTCAAAAACAGACTCCAATGAGAAACTGCAGAATTGGAATTAATTTGCAAACTGGACACCATTAAATAAGGCTTGAATAAAGACTGGGACTGGATGGGTCATTACACAAAGTAAAAACTATTTCCCCATGCTAATTTCCCCCCCTACTGTTACTCACACCTTCTTGTCAACTTTTGGAAATGGGCCATCCTGATTATCACTACAAAAGGTTTTTTTTCTCCTCCTGATAATAACCCACCTTAATTAATTGGTCTCGTTACAGTCGGTATGGCAACACCCATTTTTTCGTGTTCTCTGTGTATATATATCTTCCTACTGTATTTTCCACTGCATGCATCCGATAAAGTGGGTTTTAGCCCATGAAAGCTTATGCCAAAATAAATTTGTTAGTCTCTAAGGTGCCACAAGTACTCCTTGTTTTTTTTTTTGCTGATACAGACTAACACGGCTGCCACTCTGAAACCTGTCCAGGGTATGAATCATTCCCAGAAAGTAAAGAATTTAGGATGCTTTGATTTTTAGTGCAACAATCTGAATTGAGAATTTGACTATATTCCCATTGCAGTCATATCAGTTCTCAGTTTTATCAGAACAGAAAGTCATCATTAGAGATGGACAAACTTAATAAACCTTGTTTTATTGAGCTATCACATAAAATCCCTACAATTAGCAAAATCGGAGTCCTATTGAACAGCCGTGAGGTAGCAGACCAATGTTACTAGCACTCAATTTAAATATGTACATTGATGTAATACATTTGTTTTGTAATGATATACATGTTCTGTAATGATATGGTTCACTTGTAGTCCAAATTAACTGGTTTTACAGTAAATTATGGTAAAATTGAGGTTAAAAGTGACCGAAGTATAGGTGAAGAGCTGCATCCTTGTCTTAAGTCATTAAAACAGATACATTCCTGGCCTCTAACCCAAACTAAAGCCCTACACCCATTATGTTGTTTATATTGCTCTTTCCATTCAGGGACGTAATTTGTTTGACGGTTAGTGTTTTTAATTATATATTTTATGAGTGCATTTGCAGAAAGTGGGAGGTGGTCTTTATACATTATTCTGTTCACGATGAAGATTTCATGTTTTAGGGTATCTCTACGCTACCAGCCTTACCGGGCACAGCTGTGATGCTGCAGCTACACTTGCTACAGCGATGGAAGGGGCTTTTCCACCACAATGGTAAATCCAACCCTCCAAGAGGTGGTAGCTAAGTCGATGGAAGAATTCTTCCGTTCACCTAGTGGTATCTACTCCGGGGCTTATAAGGGCATCGCATCTTAACTGTGCCTCTCACACCCCCAAGCAATGTAGCCAGGTCATCCTAAGTTTAGCTATAGACTAGGCCTTATGAACTTTCAGCACAGCTTTTGTCCTTTGGGTGTAATCTAAGCATACAGCATGATAAAAAATTGATAGGCTTTACATAAGAGACATCATTTACACATTTTTTCAGTAATTTTCATTGTGGTTTTTGAGTGAATGGTGTAGTTAAGGAGCCCTCTTCTGGTAAAAAAACAAATTAACAGTTGTCACTGTTTCAATTGCCTGAAATCTAACAAGTATGGGGGAGCTTTGTTTGAGTTTCAGTTAATAGTATATGTGGGGCAACAGATATTAATGGATGAGGAAAATCCATGAATTCCAAGGAAGTAGAATCTCTTAAAAGAATTCCCTAGAATCAAACTTTTTATTTTTTTTAAATGCTTGCTTGCCTATCTGTAGGGGTTTGTGTGAATTTTTAGTATGTAGAACAGGGATCTCAAACTCAAATCACCATGAGGGCCACATGAGGGACTAGTACGTTAGCCCAAGGGCCGCACCACTGACACCTTTTCATACAAAGATACAAAAGCCCCCCTGCCGCACCCCTACTCCACCCCTTCCATGAGGCTCCACCCCTCGCTGCCCCTATTCCAACCCCTTCCCCAAATCCTTGCTCCTACCCTGCCTCTTCTCCGCCTCCTCCCTTGAGCACGCGGCTCCCTGCTCCTCCCCTCACCCTCCTGGAAAGTGCCTGGAGGTAGGCAGAGGAGTGGGGACTGGCCGTGCTGGAGAGGGGGGACGGGGAGTGAGGGGAGCTTGGCAGCCGCAGGAAGTAACTCCAGAGTGGTAGGGGTGGGGGTGGGGGGAGCTTGGCAGGCTGCAGGAAATAACTCCGTGGGCCGCGTGTTTGAGACCCCTGATGTAGAACCCATGTAGAGCAGGGGCTATGGGTATTAAATCAAAACTGTTCTAACCATGTAGTCAGAAGTTGAGAGAATTTTTCTTTTTGTTAGCTCTGCATGCTGGTACTAGCAAAATCTAGCACAGAGTTTGAGATGTATATGTAGGATCAAAATCTAGCTAAAGCTGTGGGTTTTTTAGGCTACTGAGGTGTGCAATATTTAAATAGCTCTCCCCTCTAGTTTTAGGAGAAATTTTCCTCCATTTCCATTCCAAATAAAACAATTGCATACTGTAGCTGTTCTTCACCCTAGTGATGAGGAAAGAATCGCCACGTATGTAAACCTACAGTGCATAGGTACAAGGGCAGATTTTGGTCAGTTATTGTGATATATTTGTAATCATTAATGTTTTTAAAATCCAAGGTAAGGGTGTAACAAAAACGGAGTTATACAATTCAGTAATTATTATTATTATATTTTGTTTGTTGGTAAATTTAATGTTTTTTAGAACTCACTTTTATGGGAGGGAAGGCAGTCTTGTGGTTAGTACACAGAACAGAAAATCAGAAGAACTGGATTATTTCCCATATCTAGCACATATATCCTGTTTCCTTTTTTTTGGGCAAGTGAGTTAGGACCCGATCCTCCTCACGTTGATGTCAAAGGGAGTTTTGACAGTGATTTCTGTGGGAGCAGAATCAGGGTCCTTATTCTCTCTAGGTTTCAGTTTTCTTAAAATGGGGGTGATAATACTATTTTACAGGTCAGGCTAAATTAATTAATATTGGTAAAACATGTTGAGCTCTTTGAATGGAGCTATATACAGTAAGTGTAAAACGTTATTATTTATTATTAAAATTGGATCCATGCTGCATACAGTATAAGAGCTTTTCTTAACAGAGAAATCAGTAAATTAATCATACTTTACATTTACATAACTTTCTATTCAAGGATCCCAGCCCACAGCGTTTAGAGTAAACTAATGGAGTAAGCTTTACAACACCCCTGTGAGGTAAGTATGACAAGTATTAGCCCCAGTATTATAGATGGAACAGCTTAGGCACAGAGGTCTTAGACAATTTGACCAAGGTCAAAGAGCCACTCGAGATAGAGCCAGAAGTAGAATCCAAGACTCAGGTTCCATGGTCTAACCAGAAGACCACATTACTTCTCATAATTAAAAAAAATACTTAGAAGTAAACCTTTTAAATGACTGAAATTTGTCATGTCTCCTATGACTAAAAGGTTACCTCTTTCAAGATGGAAATGTTCAGTGGAGCTTTAGTTTAAACTCAGAAAATCTGCTAAAGCAAATTTCATACATTTCCATTAAGAAGGCAAATTACTTCTCTTAGAAAAGGATTAAATGCATCAGATAAAGTGGGTATGCTATGTTAATGATAGGAGGTGGGGCAGTGAGAGTAGAAGAATTGATGGGACACTTCCAGTTCAAGGAATTCAGTGCTTTTCATTTATGCTAGAAAAAATGTAAATGATGTCACCTTCTCCTGCCGGTGCAAAGTTATCAGGCAGACATCACTGGATGGATCATATATCTGACATTAAAATGACTAGAAGGTTATTTCCTTCTATTTCTTTCCTCTTGGAAATTTTTCAAGATTTTATTGTAGCTAAAAAAAACCCTGCATAATGCTGCAGGAAACAAAGCGTTGGCTAGAGTCTTACTACTGGATTATTGCCATTGTATCTCAATGCTGATTGAAATCCAGGATATTTGTATCAAACCATAATGAGATACTGGTAAATATCTTTCTGCCCCACTGAAAATGTAATCTTTCTGTTGAACATTTTGTCTTGGTGAATTTCATCTGCAACAGGAATAGGCATTTTGCATTTGAATCAAGTAGGTCATTGCTTTGGATCAGATGATGTGGTATATACTCTACTCATGTTTAGATTAAATTGATCCTTTACTGTGTTGAGTATAAGACAGTGAATTTTTAGAACAAATTATCTTATTGTTTCATCTAAATGAATTTTGAGTAATAGTGGTACTACCCCTATTTGAATTGTGCATGTAACTATAAAATGACTGCCAGTTTCAGTGCAACTGTTCTCTCTATAACCAATTACTCCTTGATATTAGTACATTTTAAATACCCAATTGACTTATTTAATAGAAAAAATATAATCAGATACTTTCCCTATATTTTTATAGTTGATAAAATTTTCCTCAGTTCTGCACCAGTAAAGGTATGGTCCAATAAATAGCTATTCAGAATATTTAACCTTTTAAAAACAATATGTAGAATTCATGCATAGCATCCTGCTCACCTTACTATCAGAAATAGTCTCATTGACTTAAATAAGAGAACCACCATGTAAGCCCACAATATAGAATGTTACCCCTTGTGATCTGAGTGGCTAGGCAAAAATGTGGGGCCGAGTAGGTTATTCCACTTGGGAAGAGAAATTGGTGACAGTCAGGTATTTCTTTGATGCAGTTTTGTTTATTTATAAAGAATGTACAAAGTCTGTGTCTCTGAATGCAGAAGGAATCAAATAACAGGAAACAGCTTTTATTGCTTGTAGCACCACCAAGAACACTTTTCAGCCTGACCCTGACCCAAAAACCTCTCCCCAGGTTTCTTCCAGGGTCAGCCACCGTGCTTGCAGCAGCTCCTTTAGGTGCGCACATGTGTGCTCTCTCTCCTTCAAGCTCAGTCTTTCCTTGTTTTGTTTTGTTTTTTTTTGTCTGTTCAGCCTTCACACATAAATACCCCACGTCACATGCCCTTCCTGCCACCCAAAGTAAAACTCAGGAAAAGCTCCTTTGATGTTAGGTGAGTTCACATACTCCTTTTGGCTAGGGTTACTGCGTTTCAATTTCCCAAGTGGAGGACACTGCCGGGGGGGGAGAGGTAGGGAGAGTTGGAGGGGGAGTGTACAGTTGGGGGGTGCTGAAGGGCAGTGTGTGTACCGGGAGGGTGTAGTGGGGTGTGCTAGAGGGATGAGTGTGTGTACTGGGAGGAGGTATTTGGGGTGCTTGAAGGGGTATTTGGGGGGGCTGGAGGGGGTACCTGTGGCCTTCCACTTGAGGTGGGGGGCAGTGTTGCGCTCTCTGTTATGATAGCACAGGCTGGCACAGGCCCAGGACGCAGCACCAGCCCATCAGTCAGAGCCTCTCTGTGGGCCTCTCCCCTTCCCAAGGGTGGAGAGCTGGGGCCTGTCCCTGTCACCTCTCCCAGCCCTGTCACCCCTCCTGGTCGGGCTCTGAGGCCCCGTGGCGGGCAGGCAGACCATCTATAAGGCATAGAGCTAGTGCTAGAAGGCTGAGAGATGTGAAAGTACTATGTTATAAATGTGGCTGCATTGGACTGAAATACATTTTAAAATAGATATTTTACATAGGTGCTGTAAGTGATAGAAAATTCTGGTGTAGTGTCTGTTAAGAAAATGTTGGTACTGCTTTAAATGAGAGTTCCTTAATCCACACTGAATTTAGATTTGGTTGAAATTTGTCAGCATAATAATCAGGGGATACTAAAACTATAATTTTGAATGGAAAATAAACAATTCTCATAGTAAAAGTTGTATGGAATTGCAAAGTCTGATATGGATAGTCATTTTGAGTCTCCTACCATCCAAAATTAAAGTATATAGTGGGCCAGATCTTCAGCTGTGGCTGAGCAGTACATAGTACAAGTTGGGATGTGGGATGATGGAAGGGTGGCATAAAGCTCACTTTTGCACTTCTCAAATCCTGGACTAACTCTGTGACAGTCCAGTCTTGGCCCCATGGGACCAAAATAGTATCTTTGGGTCAGCAGGGTACAGAAACGCCCCCAGCACTGAGAGCAGGGAGTGAGTGGCTTAGTCTCCAGGGCCAGATTCTGCTGGCACACCTGAGAATCTAGATAATTAAATTGCATTATTTGCTGAATATTATATCACATTGGCCACATGATGATTGTGACATACCACTCTACAATCCAGACTAATGAGCCGCTGTGTCACCCTTGCCCTTCAACCTTGGCTGCCTTACAATGCCTTGCTGAAGTAACTCCCACCTGGGCCACTCACAAACAGCCTTCCAGCATGCATGCCACACCAAGTGTCTGTGTGTAACTGCAGCCTGCTAGCCATACTTGGGTTATACTCCAGCTCTCACCAGCCTTGGTTATACTGCAGGGTGACCCTAGCATAGCCCTCATCTCAGATTTTCCTCCCAGAAACGTATGTCTTGTTCTGCTCAGCCCTCTGCTGTACAATAAAACCATTTGAATCCGATATTCCTTTAAGGGAATAATATGCACATAACTTGCTACCCCAGGCACTTCAATTTAAACACACTGGATTAGAAAAAACAATAAGACAAGTTTATTAACTGCAAAGATAGATTTTAAGTGAGTACAAATAATGAGGCATAGAAGTCTGAAATGGTTACAAGAAAAATAAAGATAAGACATTTACTATTCCCAAATTTAACAAACCATATCAGATTCAAGCAAAGTTTCGCACTATATGCTTTCAGCAATCTTACCTTATGGGTCAGGACCCTCTTCTCCCAGAGTTCAACAAATGTTTTCTTTGTCGCTTCAGGTACTGTGAATATGATAGGCAGGGGAGCAAGGGATGAGAGGGGTGGCTTGGGTATTTGTCCCTCCCTTTTTATTGTTTCAGTCCTCCTTTTGAAAAACATTTGCAGCTGGGCACTAGGAAACAAAAAGTCTATGGAGAAGGATGTTCCCTGCTGCTTTTTCCTCACCCGTTTAAGCTCCCTTTGTTTAGGTTTATCGATTTCGGTTTGGGCTGGGCTGTGGGGTTTGGAACATGTATTAATAACACTATACAGGGGTATCTTATAACTTCACATACATATTTCACCAAGACATGACCAGTATTGACCAGTAAATTATGAGTTTTCAAATGATACCTCAAAAGGCATACTTTGTACAAAAATTATTTCAGTGGCGTGTAAGGTGTGAATACTTACACCTCCAGGACTGACAGCAGGGAGTGAGTTGCACAGGCTTCAGGGCCAGATTTTGCTGGCATACCTGCAAATCTGGATAATTAAATTACATTATTTGCTGCATATTATATCACGTTGGCTATGTGATTATATAATGTTGATATCACAACATAGGTGGTTATATAATAATTATATAATGCATTATATTATGATGCAGAGTAGTGTCTGCTCTTGGAATTTTAACTTGGTATGGTTTAACTTTTATGCATGTAAAATCAGAATGTTTCACTGATAGTTTTCTGTGTAAGTTTATTTTTACCAAAAAAGTCAAAATAGTGTTTTTATTAACATTATTTAATAAGCACAGACAATACACACACAATCCAGCCAGTCCTTGCATCAAATGGCTTACAGTTTAAACAAGACAGACACAGATTGGACAGGATGCGCAGGAAAGATCAGAAAAGAGAATAACTCTTTTTGTTTTTTGAAAATGGTGCATGGTTGTTCATTACTAATTCTAATTGACTCATTTTTTGTGGTAAAAAATAAAAACCACAAGAAAAAAACCAACAAAATTGAAAAGAAAAATAAGAGAATAATACATTTAGTAAAAACTCATTGGTGTATATACCTCCACCCCGATATAACGTGACCTGATATAACACGAATTCAGATATAAAGTGGCAAAGCAGCGCTCCGGGAGGGCGGAGCTGCGCGCTCCAGTGGATCAAAGCAAGTTCGATATAACGCGGTAAGCTTTTTTGGCTCCCGAGGACAGCGTTTTGTCGGGGTAGATGTGTATTTGATTGTCTGACCCACAAAAGCTACCAGATATGTTTTTTTAAAACTTTAAAAAAAAATTTAGGCTGAGAACAAGGATGAGAAGAATCAGTCCACAGACAATTGTTTTGGAAAATTATTTTAAGGCACTAAAAATTGGGCTGTAAAATGAAAGTGCCGTTTCAACCATATAACTGTAATAAAATCAGCCAATGCATAAATGCATTCTGGCAAGAATAAATAAAAATTGTAAAGTCTGATGTGAACAGTGCAGAATACAGAAAGGTATCCAAGTGAAAAATGAAGGATTATCCTTATTTGTGAGGAATCCAGTCCAGCAAGAGATTGAATTGGGGACATCTGCATCTAAATCGTAGCACTAAAAGAGAATCTGTAGTTTCTGTCAGCTGTAGTCCTAGCTGAGATCTGTGAAATATACTGTAATACACAAAAAACACTTTCTTCAGATTTCTTGTTTATTTCGAAGTCTTCCATCAAGGTACTAACTAGACCCTGTCTTTCTGAGCTTTAAAAACAATGAGCCAGATTTGTTGAGGTGCTGCATTGGACAGAAAGGAAGGGTCTGATTTTCTAAATGTTATGGAAGAAAAAGAAGCACAGTGTGATGATAATCTAATTGGGCCAAGGGAAGGAGAGGATTAAGAGAGTCTGAGATTTCATCAAGTTTGAAGACCTGCAGTGGTCGTGATGTTAACAGGAAAGGGGGAAGTTCAAAGGTTTTAAGAGAAATTATGTCCATATTTACCTGAAGTTGGCAGCAAGCCAGTATGTGAATGATAGAGACCCTCAGTTATGTGGGAGTGGATGTCAAGAGACAGGACAGGTATGAAAGAGAGATTTGAGATCTGAGCACTGCTATGGTAGTTGAAGCTAAGGAAGTAAGGTTACACAGGGATAAAGTGTAGAGAGAGAGAAGAAAGTCCTAAACTTTCATAAGCAAGGTGTAGCAGGAGGAGAAAGAACTGCCCAAGGGAACACTGAAAATATTGTGCTTACTTAGTTCTTTGGGTCATGGATAGGGCTCTGTGTGTGTCATGGAGTCTTTCAGTGACTTTTGTGACTTCTGCAGCAGCCAGTGTGGCTGACCCCAGGGCTGCCCAAGCAGCTGGCTCCGGAGCTGGCTTCTCAGGTGGCCCCGGGGACAGCCACACCAGCTGCTGCTGGGGCAGCTCTGCAGCTAACCGCTTAGGTGGCCACGCAGCCAGCCACACCGGCCGCTACTGGAGTGGTCCTGGGGCCAGCCGCACCGGCCACTGCTCTGGCGGCCCTGGGCAGCTGGCCCTGAGGACCGCCTGAGTAACAGCCAGTGTGGCTGGCCCAGGGACAGTGTGAGCAGTGGCTGGTACGGCTGGCCCCAGGAACCACCTGAGCAGCGGTCCCAGGGACGGTTGGAGCAGCCACTGCTCAGCAGCCCCCGGTGGCTGGTGCTGCTGGCCTGGGCCCCCGGCAAGCAGCAGCCCCCCCGGTCCCCACCAAGCAACAGTCCTGGGGGTGGCCAGAGCAGCCACTGCTCAGCAGGCCCCAGCAGTTGTCTTGGGGTGGCCCCCTGCAGCTGGTACCGCTGGCTCCACCAACCCAAGCAGTGGCCCCTCAGGTCCCCACCACCACTAGCAGGGCCCCTGCCCCCAAGATTTAGTCAGGGGTATTTATAGTATAAGCCATGGACAGGTCACAGGCCATGACTTTTTGTTTGTTGCACGTGTCCCGTCCATGACTTTTACTAAAACTACCCATGATTAGATCGTAGCCTTAGTCATGGACCATCTTTTCATTATCCATATTTTTGTAGTGCCTGACACAGAGGGGCTCTGATTCCCCATTTGGAGTTTCTAGGTGCCATGTAATAACAAAACAACAACAACAGTAATAAAGGAGGTTAGAGAGGTAGGAGGTGAACCAAGACAGGACAAGGCCATCCAAATCAGGGGAGTCTAGGTGAAAGACCTAGAAATCTCCCTTCTGGAAGATTGCTAGGACTAAACCATGCCTCATTCCTCAGTGGTAGCTATCACAGTGATGTAATCACGTACATAAATTTGCACCTGTGATTGTTGTGCTATGATGTAAACTTAAATCATAAGTATATTAATGTTCATTGCACACTTTGGAACTTTGTTTAAAAAACAGAACTCTTTAGACGAGGCAAAGTGCATATTCTTCATTCAGGATTACATATTGTATATGCCGAAATTGAGGTTTAAGACCACAGCCATTATACTTATTTGTTCACATGATTATCTGCACTCAGTTTTCTTAACGGATAAAACTTTTTTTTCATATTTAGATAATTAAAACACAATGAGGCAAATTTTCCTCAGCCTTTCAGAAAATATTAATTGCCTGCCAAAACTAAGTATTTGATGTTTCAGCCCTAAGGGTAATATTTTCAGAAAGATAGAAGCAACAGAAAATAAGAATATTGAAAGGAGATTCCATTTCAACTGTAACTTATTAGATGTCATACTTTGTAAACACATGCCATTTGTAATACTTTATTGATGTACATTTTGTATGGAGAGGTAATTAGCAAAAAATCTTCCAGCAGAAAGATACTGTATCAAAAAGTAAATTAACCACAAAAGTCATGCTTGTTGTTAGGATAAAGCATTTGAGGAGTTGGTGGTGGCTGGGTCTGCCTCATCTGCTTTGGCTGTGTGCTTGACTTTTGTCAAATGATTTACAGACTCTGGTTCTACTAAATTCATGGTTGTTTCTGAATTCCCACCTGGCGTCAATGATCATGGTGCCCTTTCTTTCTAGAGATGGCTACTATCTAGAGATGGTACTGCAGCCTTTCCTTTCTAATGCAGACTTTGCAACAGTCGTCAACACCTCTGTTACCTCCAGCCTTGACTACATAGTGAGCCGCACTTACGTTTGAGTTTTCTCAAGTTAAAAAGTTTTCCTCAAACCCTGGCCACTCTCTTTCCCTCCCTCCCTCACCATAAAAGACTGCAGGAAATCATTCATTTTCTCTATTCTTAAATAGTTATATTTCTCCAAAATGTTTCCCCCCAAATCTTTCCAACACCTTCCTATCCAACAATGTAGTTTCCAACACCTCCACAACACTAATCTTATGTCTAACTGGGGCAGTTCTCATTTATCCACAAGTATAGGTGCCGACTCCGTGGGTGCTCCGGGGCTGCAGCACCCACAGAAAAAAAATAGGGGGTGCTCAGCTCCCACTGGGATGACCAGCTGTTGGCAGCCAGGGATCAACTGTTTTGCGGGTGCCTCGACAGATAAGCTGTTTCGTATGGGTAGCCTGCGCGCAGCTGCGATCAGCTGTTTGGTAGGCCAGCTCAGATCAGCTGTTTCCCATCTCCCTGCTCCGGCAGGGGCTGAGTGAGTCTCACAAAAAAAAAAAAGGAGTACTTGTGGCACCTTAGAGACTAACCAATTTATTTGAGCATGAGCTTTCGTGAGCTACATCTGATGAAGTGAGCTGTAGCTCACGAAAGCTCATGCTCAAATAAATTGGTTAGTCTCTAAGGTGCCACAAGTACTCCTTTTCTTTTTGCGAATACAGACTAACACGGCTGTTCCTCTGAAACCTGACAAAAAAAAAAAGCCTTAGAGTTAGGCGTGGGCGGGAGTGCTGGGCTATCAGCAGTAGCCCAGCCAGCCCCTGCTCACCTAGGGCCGCCCTACACCTCTTGGACTGATGGCCATGTCCTCCACATATATGTTTGCTCCCTGCCAGCCAGGCTTCACTCTGGCCACAGCAGGCATCAGGTAACCCAAGGGAGCCCAGCTAGGCTAGGGCTGGGTGCAGTGGTGAATTAGGGGGAGCAAAAGCCTTGGACCCCAGCAGGAGCTGCACTGATGGGGGGGAAGGGAGGAGAATGCCCGGCAGGAGCTGCACTGCGGAAAGTAGGAGGGAGGAGAAGCCCCAGACCCTGGCAGGAGCCGTGCTAGGGAGAAGCCCCGGCAGGAGCCGCACTGGGGAGGGGGTGGAGAAGCTCCGGATCCCGGCAGGAGCCACGCTGGGTGGGGGGAGGAGAAGCCACGGACCCTGGCAGAACATGTGGGGCTGAAGTCTCCGGCTCAGGAACCCCAGCCACCCTAGTGGCAGAAGCTGCAGGGCTGAAGCCCTGACTCCACTCTGTGCGGAGCTGGACTGAGCCCCCCTCTCTCCCATCCCCACTGGGGAGCTGGCTCGCACTCTCTGGCTGTGGAGAAATTCAGCCCAAATCTACCCACATTGGTATCTCCATTTCCCCCATCATCACACAGCCATGAATGGATTTAGCCTAGGAGGCAGGGTCAGCATTAGTCCCATTTGGCAGGTGGGCTCTAGGGCACACAGAGGTGAAGTGACTTTCCCAAGGCTAAGCAGGAAGTCTGTGGCAGCAGAGAATCAAACCCAGAACACCTGAGCCTAAGGCCTGTGCATTAACCACTAGGCAACCTTCCCACCCAAGGAGGGGGAACCTCCTCTGCCGCTTTGAGTGGGTGGGTGGGAGCAGGCACTAGACAGAGTCACCAGGAGGTGGGGAGCAGAGAGAGGTGGGAAAAGGGACATGGGTGGGAAGCAAGAAGGGGGAAACATCAGGAGGGGGAGCAAGGACTTAGAGAAGAAACAAGAGAAAGGGAAAGGGGCAGGGAGAGCGAAAGGAAGGGAGAGGAGAAAGGGGCAGGGAGAGGGGAAAGACTCTCCAGTGCTTGTCCCTCCCATCCACCTTCTTCCCATCGCCATCAGTGGCCTCAGCTCCCAAACAGGCCCCAAGCAGGTATGAAGCCCAGAGTGAACGTAATGTCTTTAAACAGGGATGTTAGTGAAGACAGGTTGTAGCTGAGTGTAATGATTTTAATATACTGGAATTCATGATAATGTAATGATATATTTCATTACTATTTTAATAATGATTACATTGTTAAGATGCCAATGATAGACACACATTCAATAAGAGAATATGAAAGAAGAGTATAAATATGCTGAAAATTGCCAGTTTTGGGGGGAGGCTGAGCCCCCCCAACACAAACACCTCACCTTCAAGGCAGGAGGGGGCAGAAGGGAGTGAGCAATGGGCAGGATGCTCAGGGGAGAGGACCTAAGGGGAGGGGGAAGAGCAGGGGCAGGAAGAGGTGGAGTGGGGTGGAGTGGGGGCAGGGCCTCAGGGAAGGGAGCAGAGGTGGGATGGGGCACCCACCGGCAAAACCAAAAGTCAGCACCTATGTCAACAAGTATCAAATTCACCTGTGCAAAGGCCCTCTGCAGAGCTTAAAGTCTGGGAAAGAGGGCAGATGGTAGAGAGAGTTTCTGCAGCTCTTGTATGGAAGAGGGTTTAGCATTGACCTTAAAAATTTACTAGGTGAGAAGGTAGAGAGGGGACTAGGGAAGGAAAAATTACTTCTGTAACTACACAGCTCTGACTTCCTTTACACTCACATGGAATATGTGGCGTGATAGTAGTAGTAGTTCAATTTGTAGGCGGGAGTAGTAGGTGCAGAGGAGCTTTGTTACAGCATACAAGTTGTTGTGCAGGTGGGGGCCATGAATTCCATCTCCCTTATTTACTCTGATCTTTTTTGCAGGAGGGGTGGTCTGTGTTTATGTGATGTACAGTCTGCGCTGGCTCAGTCATATGTTACTCACTGATTTTTTTTTAATACAAGCAATAATCAATATTTCATTTCCAGTATCAAGCTAATTTGTTCAAATACGCAATCACAGCCTGAACATTTGTTTCTAATTAAATGAGACTGAGGTTATAATATAATTACCATGTCATAAAAATGACAAGAAGTTTAAGGCAAAATGAAAATATACCGTAAAGATACAGAGGAACAGACTCAGCTTATTTTATTAACGTATTATTCATTTCACTTAACAGTCAACCTCATAGGGAGAAAGCAGATTTGAAAACTTGAAATCTGTCTAGCTACATCTGATGGTCTAGATCCTGAAGTGTATCTTTGTAGTAATACTAAGGCTATATAGTCTTTAGCTTATATTTTTATTGATATTTAACAGTGTATATTTTTTTCTAGTATTTAAAACTAGGGATGCTCCTGAACCAAAAGAGATGGAGAACGAATACAAAGTAGGAAACAAAGAGAAAAGAGCAGGAACAGAATCAGGTGATATCAGCAAAAAGGTAAAGCTGAGGAAGGAAATAAACCAAAATGTTATAATTGTAAGATCCCTAGCCAAAGAAATAAGATTAGGTGATGTTAACCTGGTGAAAGTAGCTGACTGGGGATATTGTAAGAGCCAGGGGGCTGCAAGACGGTGATCTTTTAGTTGAATGTAAAAACAAAGATCAAGCTGATAAATAGCTAAAAATTAAAGTGTTAGGGAAAGTTAAAATAAGTTGTCAGCTACCAAAGTATTTGACTGAACTGAAGCGGTAATATTGGAATGCCACTAGAGCTGACCGATGATGAGATAATCAAAAGCACAGGAGAAGATAAAGTGTTAGAAGTAAGCCACTAATTCATTAATGAGGAGGAGAAAGCAAGCAATCAGCAGCTGCACTGATTAGGTTTAAGGAAAGGATTCTACCTGAACAAGTAACACTAGGGTTTCAGATATTCAGATCCAAGCCCATGGGTGGCAGATGAACCCCCCAACCCACCGGCCAAGCTGCCTCCCCAAATACCAGCTCCTTCCCCCACCAAGCCGCTGGCCCCAGTCCTCAGTCCACTGGCCACTGGCTCTCTGTGTTGCTCCTCACCACCCACCCCCATCCCGAGGAGGAGGGACACGGCGAGTAGTGGGGGCTTTTGGAGGTGGGGGTGGAGTGGAGGAGGTGGGGGGGTCTCGGGGAAGGGGCCCAGTTGTTGAAGGCCCCAGCCTTCCCTGGCCTATTATGCCTACCATCCTGTCCAAGCCCTAGACCTCCCTCCCCTAAGGTGTCATAAGTCCAATGGTATGGGCATGTAGTAACTGTTTGTAAAGAGAAAATGAGATGTGGTAAATGTGGGGGAGAGCATTCCTATGAAAAATTTATAGAAGGGGGAGAGGTCAAATATAACAACTGCAGTAATAATTACAGTCCAACATATAGAGGGTGTATTGCAGCAAGACAAGTTAAAGAGATACTAAAGAAAAAAATTATTAATAACATATCTTATGCAAAAGGTGTTAGGAGTCTCAAAGCATCAGGCCGAGAAGGAAGAGACAATCAGCATAGGAAAGGCAAACAGCAAACACAGCCTTATTTTATAAACATTCTGATAAACACTGTGGAAGGAATAGGCGATATATACTCGTAGTGAAAAAGAAAGGTTTGTTGCATTTATGATAGAAGAGATAAAACTGTATATTACAAACTAGGAAGAAATCAGAAAAAAATGAAAATTGTAGAGACAGCAATGGAAAAATACGTGTATGTTAGCAATATGTTAGTGGACTGTATTCATGGAGTTTTGGGTGAGATTAATGTGAATGGTGAAATGTAACTAATATGGGGATCTCGAACTTTTGTTGGAAAATGCACAGTCTGATAGCACATGGTCAAGAACTAAAAAAATATCCTGGCAATGAAAACTAAACCAGATATCATACGAATCCAGGAAACATGATTGGTTGAAAAGCTTGCTTTTAAAATTTCAGGGTATATAATCTTTAAGCAAGACCGAAAACTAGGAAGGAGAGGCAGCCTTTGTAATTCATAAGGTTAAATGAGATAGCAATAGAGACCGAAGAAGTAAGCCTGCCACATAATGCTGTTGAGATCCTAATGCAGAAGAGAAATATTTCTTTAAGGATTTATAATATCTGTAACCCATTTGGGAAATTAGAAAGTTTGGAGCTGCAAAGAATAGTGAAGAATGCTAAATGACTGTGTGTATATATATGTGGTGACCTATACTGTAGATCCATTAAAAAATTATGGGGAAGTAAAACACCTGATAAAAACGGCACATGTTGAGAAAAGTTCATTGATGAAAACAATCTAGTAATTTTAAAAGATGGCACCCCAACTAGATTTAATGCCGCAGATTGTAGTGTTTCCTAGTTATAAACTGGGAATTATAACAACAGATTTTGGAGCTATATGCAACTGGGAAATATATAAGGAAAAAGGAAAGGGGAGTGATCATTTCCCTATACTTATTACTTCTCAAGGGCAAGGTAAGGTTGAAGGTAATAGAAAATTACCCACCTGGAATTTTAAGAAAGCTAACTGGGAGCTATTTGCAAGTAACTGTACTCAATTTGAGACTAATTGTGTGAGTGATGGCTTAGAGAATTTCAATTATAATGTAATAAAGGGATTAATAGCAACAGCTACTGTAGCCTTATCTAGAATACTGAAGTCCCCCAAAAGTGAAATCTCACTTCCATGGTGGAATAAGCAGTGCAAAATGGCAATTAAAGAAAGGAACAAAACATAAAAAAGCAAAAATACAATCATGTTTGAGCTCCATGTTTAAGCAAGTTATAGTGATGAAGTGCTAACATGGATTTGAAATGATTACTTGAAGTTGTTTTGTAATTTCTATGCTGAACATTTTAGCATGGAAATTTAACTACACATTGTGTTGTACTGTTGTCGTGAAACAGTCATTCTTTTCTGATAACTTCCAAAAAGTACCTTAAAACCAAAATGCTGGAAGTAGTTATACTGCCAATTATTAGACCTCTGCTTTGTATGTATGAATATTAATTATTGCTGTAAAAATGAATGAGTAATCACACGAGATTCAGGCTCAGGAAGTCAACTTCAAGACTATTTCTCTAACAGTGACACTGATTTTGGGTCCCCCAATTTTTGGGTGACCACCATGAGATATTTTGGTTTTGATTTTCAGATATAATGACCACATTGATTTAACATGTAGTTGTGGGTGTTCAACACTTCTGAAAATCAGATGCAGCATGTCTCAAGTTAAGCACTCAAAAACGGAGACACCCATAATCACCAGCCACTTTGAAAATTGTCATTCAAGGGCAATACTTCCATTGATTTCATTGGCCGTTTAGACTAGGTAAGGACTGCAGGATCAGGTTCTAACCCTCTGGAATCCACAGGACCTACTTTGTAGTTGTTTGCCAGTTATCTGAAACAGCAATTAATTTTGTTTGTACAGGGATGTATAGGAAAATAATACATCTATCTTTGTTTTGCCTAATTATACCAAGTATGTAAAAACAGCAGATTGTAATTTGATCCACAGTATCAACAGTGTCAGCTGTGACCATCTTTTGTAAATTGTATTAGATTTTTTTACTTTGTATTAGGAGTTTCTCCTGCAAGATGGTTGCATATGTCAGACTTGGTCATAACATATCATACGTATCATAAGAGCAGAAAAGCAATGATATAGTTTTATATATTGTGGGCATAGTGCTGCAGTTCCTTCTTAGGCAAAACGCCCTAATAAATTTTGCCCACATGCAAAGTAAGTTCTTATCTAACTTACCACTTCCTAGTCTTGTCGTTGTTTAGGCTAGAAAAGTGCACTAGTTAAACTAAATTGGTTCTAAAGTGATTTAGTTGAGCTGGTGCAGACACTTACTATAGATTCACTTCAACTGATTTAATGAGACAAGGTGGGTGAGGTAATATCTTTTATTGGACCAACTGAACTTTAAGTCAGTGAATTACTTCTGTGTTCCAAGTCTACGTGGAACTTCTGGATGAACCAGACCTTTTGGTGGACCATTCATTTGAAGCAGAAGCACAGAATTATGCCAAAGAGTTCAGAAAAGACAGGAATAAGTACTTTTGACAACCTTTACTGAAAAATACTGACATGAAACTTGTAACAGGAGCTAAGAAATGTAAACATAAATTCAAGAGGAGGAAAACTAATTAGCTAAGCCTTTTGGAATCAAAACTTATGTGCTTGTTTAGACTACATGTATTTCCAGGAAAATGGTAATGAGTCATAGCACCTCATTTCCAGTGCTTTCGGACCCAATGAAACATATATAGGGGTTTACATTTTATTTTTGTTTTCTATAACAACTGGCTAGGTGTGGGTAACATAATAGATGTTGAGTAATGATGTATGAATGAGAGATCATCTCAGCAGAGATACAGCAGACCTCCGTTTATCTGATCTAATTGGGACTGGGGCCAGATCAGATAACCAAAAATGTGGATAATCCAGAGAATGAGAGAGTGCAAGGCTGCAGCACCATCTAGTGGTCACAGGAGAGATCACCTGCTTCTGGAACTGTGAGTGCTGGTTGTTTGGTTAATATGGAGAGCCCGATAAATGTGATTCTACTGTATTTGTACTTCTGCCTGGG
The DNA here is from genome assembly GCF_965140235.1 of Caretta caretta. Taxonomy (NCBI): domain Eukaryota; kingdom Metazoa; phylum Chordata; order Testudines; family Cheloniidae; genus Caretta; species Caretta caretta. The sequence goes on along the minus strand of NC_134216.1, from coordinate 40,441,343 downwards.
GAATCACGTGTAGGCATTTTTACTTTCATTGTAGTCACTTATGGCCCAATCCTGGAAGCCCTCTAGGCATAAAACTCCCATTCAACTCAACAGCAATTCCAAACATGGAGGCCTAATCCAAAGTCAGCTGAAGTCAGGGCACATAACAGCCTTTTCACCAGGCACTGCTATCTCCCTCACAGCTTTCCAGAAGCACATTCCACTGACATTCTGCAGTTACTCAGGCTAAAGTTAAATCTCTCCTTCCACTTGTACAAGTGTCCGGTGTAAGGCTTTATAAGCCAAGGAAGCAGAAAGTAAGTTGCATCTCCAAGAATGAATGGAGGCACCTTAATTCCATGAATGTCCACAGTGTTCTGAGGAGGAAAAGTTCCCTTGCTCACTCCAGCAAACAGGCATGATTTTCTAACGATAGTTGAATCATGGACCTTTCCAGACCACAGTACATTACTATTGATTCATCTTCCACAGTGATCAAGCATGCCTTGCAGCTCCGTGGAGAAATACCCCTTCCTTTTGGTAAAGTCTCTGTGGCCTGGTTTGGGGACATAGAATAGGCGCATGTGTCCCATCAATAGTTCTTACATGGTTTGGGAGTCCCAGGCCATCAATAACCTCCCGTGCATTGCCAAGCTTTATGAAATGGCACAGTAGCACCCTCCTCATAGCATTGCAGACCCTCCTGACAACAGCCCTGACAGTTTCTTTACCAACACCAAACTGGTTAATTACTCACCAGTACCAATCAGACATGGTGAGCTTCCAGATGGTGATGGCAACACGTTTCTTCACACAGAAGGGTACTCTCATGTTAGTCTTGTGCTGTTGCAGATCTGGGATGATCTCTGCATAGATTTTTAGGAAAGTTGCTTTTATCATCCTGAAGTTCTGCATCATTACTCTCTCTCATCAGTAACTGTTAGTTGGCCGAGCACAAAAGCAGTACTCCACTGTGTACAGGTGCTCCTGGTACATGCCCTGTGAAAGTGACTGCTCAGTTTCATCCTCCTGCTTCTCCTTACCTTGTAGCCATACTGCCACAACATCAACATCCCCATGAAACCGCAGAGCCAACCCCATTGCCTACCTGACTCAAAATTCACATGCATCATCCTCTTCATATGAATGATTACCATAATCACAGTCCTCAGCACTGGGTGCTCCATGCTGCCTGATACCAGCTGGCAAATGGGACCGGCAAAATGAACGAATGGCAGGAGAGGAATCATGGGATTGTTAGTTTGACGCCAAGTCCTAGTATCTCTGGAGTTTACAGTATGCATCAGATGTATCATGTGAAAAAACATAGAACAGAGAGCAGAGTAATGGACAGTGCACCATGAGATATCTGCCCAGAATGAAGAGCAGTAAATTTGATCTAAGGCAATAGTGTGTGGACACTATTATTAATAATGTATTATTATTACACTGTAATAAGTGCTGTGGATGCACTTCTGTTCACTACAGGTAAATCGCTGAATTTTAGAGCAAACAAATTACATCTTTGTAATATCCCCATGTAGACGTGGCTTAACTTTATGCTATTATTTTCCTCTGTCTTGGCTTATAGGTTAAGTTACAGCAAACTAATACCACTTTATTCCTGAGTGAGAGCATGCACACATGGATTTAACCCACGGTAACTTATGTGCATTGACTTCACCCTGTTAATTGATTTCCCTTAAGTTTCCTGAGTGTCCTCATGTAGACACTCAAAACCAAACACAACTAAGAGCATGTTAGCTGGATTCTATTCCTTCTTGTATAGCAACAGAATTTTTTACTGACTTCCAATTACAGGACGAATTGGTTCTACCTGTGCAAACTTATTGATGGCAGCTTACGTATAAGAAGAGTCACTGATAGCTGACTTGAAGACACAGGGTTGCACAGGTGTCAATGATGGCCTAATTCAGCCTGCCAACCTTTATTACAGGTGTTAATGCATCAGAATGAAAGAACCCAATTTGACTTTGAGATTGCAGGGTTGGCAGTTAGAAATTTTTTTTTAACTTGTACAATGAGTACACTGGATACATAAGTCTTTGAGACAGACAATAAATATGGAACCCCACACTGCCATTTTGTAGAGCCAGAATAAAATTGCACTTCAGTGTTTTTAAAAAAAAAAGCCTTTATTGATTAGAGCACATACTGAAATCCAGATTCTGTTATAATATTATAATTTATAATCTTATAAATTTTGACACTGAACCTGAATGTCCACAGGCAAAAGAAATATTTTTAAAAAATTACTGTGATGCCTTTTTCACAGTGACCTTAAAATTTGTCCCCTTTCTTTGTGATACTACAAGAGAGAAAATAAATCTGTTCAATCTTGTTCTTCTTAATTTGTATGATAGCTAGCACTTAATTATAGGTATAAAAATGTGATGTCTGTAGTGATAGGGACAATGCATCCTGTAACTTGCATGGGTAAAGTTCAAGGGTGAGATTCCTCCACTGCTTGCACCTAAAATTCCCATTGATGTCAGCGGGAGCTCTGGATGTGAAAGTTATATTGGATTGGGTTCCCAGGCATACTGGCCATATATTGGATGAAAGGAGAGAACATGAACTGGGCAGAGAATTGCTGTTGAATGACATAAGAGCCCTTGCTAGCCTCGTTGCCATGGACAATATGCTGGTGTACTCAGTAATGGAGTATAGGATTCTGAACACAGTTCCTCCTTCCATGTGTTTCATTTATTTGGGACTTTTAAGAGGCTAATGGCCAAAATCCTGGTTCCATTGTAGTTGGTGGAAAAATACCCACTGACTTCAGTGGAGAGGTTTTCATAATGTGTATATCATTCAGTAGTCCAGGGGCTTATGTTCTAGAAATACATTCCATCTGTATAGGGATGACATTTCTGGACAATTTATATAATAGCTATCAATCAGCAGGATCATATAATAGAAATAAAGCTTCTTTGCTTCCTTCTAGGATGGAAGTAGAACACTTTAAATATCAAAGGAGGGTTACTAGGTAGGCATTGTGACAGTTGCTTATGTAATTGGAGGTGCTATTTGAAACATCCAGTTTTTATATTTAATAGGCTAAGAAAAGATGTTACAACACATCCAGCTAAGATAAAAGCATCTGAAGTGTGTCCACCAATTTTGCACTCTCAACAAGCTAATCTATAGATATCTTAGATTTAGACTCTTTGGGGCAGTGACTGTATTTTTATTTGAGCATAAGCTTTCGTGAGCTACAGCTCACTTCATTGGATGCATACTGTGGAAAGTGAGGATTGTCTGGCTATGTAGACTCCCTCCTCAGGCCCTACGCTACCAGCACTCCCAGCTACCTTTGAGACACCACTGACTTCCTGAGGAAACTACAATCCGTCGGTGATCTTCCTGATAACACCATCCTGGCCACTATGGATGTAGAAGCCCTCTACACCAACATTCCACACAAAGATGGACTACAAGCCGTCAAGAACACTATCCCCGATAATGTCACGGCTAACCTGGTGGCTGAACTTTGTGACTTTGTCCTTACCCATAACTATTTTACATTTGGGGACAAAGTACACCTTCAAATCAGCGGCACTGCTATGGGTACCCACATGGCCCCAGAGTATGCCAATATTTTTATGGCTGACTTAGAACAACGCTTCCTCAGCTCTCGTCCCCTAACGCCCCTACTCTACTTGCGCTATATTGATGCCATCTTCATCATCTGGACCCATGGAAAAGAAGCCCTTGAGGAATTCCACCATGATTTCAACAATTTCCATCCCACCATCAACCTCAGCCTGGTCCAGTCCACACAAGAGATCCACTTCCTGGACACTACAGTGCTAATAAACAATGGTCACATAAACACCACCCTGTACCGGAAACCTACTGACCGCTATTCCTACCTACATGCCTCCAGCTTTCACCCTGACCACGCCACATGATCCATCGTCTACAGCCAAGCTCTGCGATACAACCGCATTTGCTCCAACCCCTCTGACAGAGACAAACACCTACAAGATCTCTATCAAGCATTCTTACAACTACAATACCCACCTGCGGAAGTGAAGAAACAGATTGATAGAGCCAGAAGAGTTCCCAGAAGTCATCTACTATAGGACAGGCCTAACAAAGAAAATAAGAGAACGCCACTAGCAGTCACCTTCAGCCCCCAACTAAAACCCCTCCAACACATTATTAAGGATCTACAACCTATCCTGAAGGATGATCCAACACTCTCACAAATCTTGGGAGTCCTTGCCTACAGACAGCCCCCAAACCTGAAGAAAATACTCACCAGCAACCACATACCACACAACAGAACCACCACTAACCCAGGAACCTATCCTTGCAACAAAGCCCGTTGCCAAATGTGCCCACATATCTATTCAGGGGACACCATCACAGGGCCTAATAACATCAGCCACACTATCAGAGGCTCATTCACCTGCACATCTACCAATGTGATATATGCCATCATGTGCCAGCAATGCCCCTCTGCCATGTACATTGGTCAAACTGGACAGTCTCTACGTAAAAGAATAAATGGACACAAATCAGATGTCAAGAATTATAACATTCATAAACCAGTCGGAGAACACTTCAATCTCTCTGGTCACGCGATTACAGACATGAAAGTTGCTATATTACAACAAAAAAACTTCAAATCCAGACTCCAGTGAGAAACTGTTGAATTGGAATTAATTTGCAAATTGGATACAATTAACTTAGGCTTGAATAGAGACTGGGAGTGGCTAAGTCATTATGCAAGGTAACCTATTTCCCCTTTCATAATGACAGGTTTCAGAGTAACAGCTGTGTTAGTCTGTATTTGCAAAAAGAAAAGGAGTACTTGTGGCACCTTAGAGACTAACCAATTTATTTGAGTATAAGCTTTCGTGAGCTACAGCTTATGCTCAAATAAATTGGTTAGTCTCTAAGGTGCCACAAGTACTCCTTTTCTATTTCCCCTTGTTTTTTCCTACCCCCCCCCCCTTGGACCTTCTTGTTAAGCCCTGGATTTGTGCTGGAAATGGCCCACCTTGATTATCATACACATTGTAAGGAGAGTGGTCACTTTAGATAAGCTATTACCAGCAGGAGAGTGGGTTTGTGTGTGTGTGTGGGGGGGTGAGAAAACCTGGATTTGTGCTGGAAATGCATACTTTCCACAGTATGCATCCGATGAAGTGAGCTGTAGCTCACAAAAGCTTATGCTCAAATAAATTGGTTAGTCTCTAAGGTGCCACAAGTACTCCTTTTCTTTTTGCAAATACAGACTAACACAGCTGTTACTCCGAAACCTTTATTTTTATTGTATGTGTATATAGTGCTTAGCACATTAGGGTCCCCGTCCCATTATCTCTAGGTGCTACCACAATAGAAATACTTAATGATATTATCTGACTGCCTGATTTCTGAGTACACTTCTGTTGCTAGCCATCTAGGTACCAGCATTTGCACCTGCAGTTAAGTGAGTCCACAGAATCAGAAGCTGTTTTTCAAAAGCAGCCTGTAGAGTGTGTTACCTTCCTTTTCCAAAATAGCTAGCAGCAGCTACAGCAGAGAGCACAGAGAGTGCTCTCATCACTCCCCAAATACAGGTTTGTGGTTGAAGGAAATCTTGTAGCTTTGTTTAGGTCTTACCAGAGTAGGATTTTTTTTATTTTTATTTTGGGGGGGGGCGGGGGGAGGGAGGAGGGAATCTTTTGTTCTAAAAGATGTCTGAACTGCACCCAGATGGGCGTAGTTCCATGCTTGTCTTAGTGCTGCTCCGATTGGCCTTTTGTAAGCCTAAAAAATTAAAATTACGTAAGCTAGAGATCTAAAATGAATTTTAATTATGTCTGTTTAAACATTATTATGCTAGGCAGTAATCAAGCTGGCATTGCAAAATATTAATACAGCAAGAGAATAAAGGCTAAGTGAAAGCATTTATTGCTTTTCAAATGTTTATACCATTTAAAGAGGAAAAAAATGTGGAAAACTTCTTCTTGTGTCTAATGACTTTGCAGGCTCCAAAGTACACAAGGGAGCTGAATCCATTCCAAAGAAAAACCGCAGGAATGCAAACATTTCACTAAATACAAAACAGTCCTGTTTTGACTTTCAAAAATTGTGTTATTGCAACATCCCTAAATTACCAAAAAGCTGGAAGTCTTCTATGTCCAAAAGTTGTGATGTGGGCCAAAGGAAATATTTTACTTAAAGTGTAGAGAAAAGCTAGTTATACTGTTTCAGCAAAGCCTAGGAGCATAATGTGATGTGTAAGCGGAAAAAAGAGCGACACATTTCCCCACAGTCCAGGAGCTAGAGGAGTAAATTCTGTCCTCAGTTATACCAGTGTAAGTCTGGAGTAACTCCATTGATTTCAGATTTCAGGCTCAGAATTTGGCCCTTTATATTACATAATTAGAAAAGCTTCAAGTACAGAAGTATCCAAAAAGAAATAGCCATATTGAACTCGAAAGCAAAAGATTAATTTCAGAGTGTATTAGGCCAGGTTTTGTACTGACTTATAGCCCATGCAAGTAGTTACTAGGTACCAGTGTCCTGCTAAGGAGCAGGATTATCAGTTCTCAGTAGTTGTTGGGTGAGTGTCATGCTATTAAAGTATGTTCAGCTCACTGAAAATCTTCTGTTATTCTGTTTCTGTCTTTTTTCTTTGGTTGAGCGTGTTGCCACTCAGTATCCTGCTAGAGAGCTTTCGTAGGTTGAGTTTCTGTGAACTGGTATTAGCTGAAGACTTTATCTCATCATGACTATCATCATGACAAATCTTGAAGGGAAGTAACCTTCTTGAAGATTGAGTGCTGCCCAGATCAGTCTCTAGTTAGGTCCTTAAGATGATCTGCCTGGATATTCAATCAGTGTCCAGCATGGGTGACCTTATGCCACCAAAGCTTTTGGCACCCGTATAATCACCAAGCATATAGCAGCATTTTTTGGTCTTCCATTCTGGTATGTTAGTATCAAGAAAACTGCCAAAACCTCAGCAGTGCCGATGGAGATGATTTGCAGGTTCGGCTACGGATATTATTACTGATCTTTTCCTGCTACTTATAAGGAGCAGCTGATGAAGGTGATGAGACTTGAGCATGTCAGTCTGGTCCTTTTCAGTCTTCCTCAGCCTCCATGTTTCACTGCTGTACAGTAGAGTTGATATAACTGTAGTTCTGTTCATCTACAGCTTCACAGTAAACTTGATGTCCAACATATCCACAGAGGCCGCTGAAGGCCCCAGAATGTGGCAGCAGCTTCTGCTATACAAGCATCCACATCTTTCGACATTCTCCAGCACTTGTCTGTAACACTTCTCAAGCATAAGATGGGTGCATAATTAGTTGGAAGAGAGTAGTTATCAATGGTTAGCTGTCAGACTGGGAATATCTAGTGGGGTCCTACTGTGGTCTGCCCTGGGTCCAGTACTATTCAATATTTCCATTAATTATTTGGATAACGGAGTGGAGAGTATGCTTATAAAATTTGCTGATGGCAACAAGCTGGGAGACATTGTAAGCACTTTAGAGGACAAGATTAGAATTCAAACCAACCTTGACAAATTAGAAAATTGGTCTGAAATCAAGACAATGATATTCAATAAAGATAAGTGCAAAGTACTTCACTCCGGAAGGAAAAATCAAATGCACAACTGCAAAATGGGGAATAACTGCTTAGGTGGTAGTACTACTGAAAAATTTCTGGGAATTAGTGGATCACAAATTGAATATGTCAATGATCTGATGCAGTTGTGTGTGTCATATATAAGACTTTGGAGGTAATTTTCCCGCCCTAGTTGGCACTGGTGAGGCCTTAGCTAGAGTATTATATCCATTTCTAGGCACCGCATGCTTAGAACGATGTGGACAAATTAGAGAGGAGAGCAATAAAAATGAGAAAAGGTTTAAAAAAATCTGACCTATGAGGAAAGATTTAAAAAACGATGGGCATATTTAGTCTTGAGAAAAGAAGACGGGGGGGGACGGACCTGATAAGTCTTCAAATATGTTAATGGCTGTTACAATGTGGATTGTGATCACTTGTTCACCATGTCCAATAAAGGTAGGACAAGAAGTAATGGGCTTCATTTGCAGCAAGGGAGATTTAGGTTAGGTATTAGGAAAAACTTTCTAACTATAAAGACAGTTAAATACTGGAATAGCCTACCAAAGGATGTTGTGGAATCCCCATTGTCTAAACTGTTCTTACAAATCTCCAACAAACACCCACCCACCAGGGATGGCCTAGGTTTACTTGTTCTTGCCTCAGCACAGGAGGCTAGACTAGATGACCTCTTGAAGCCCTACATTTCTAAGGTTCAATTTGACAGTTGCCACCTGCTTGATATCCTGTCCAAACAAGTTAATACTGTGCTAGTTGTAATCTAAAACTGGACGCTGCTTGATGGTAATGACGAGGGACAGTTTATCTAGTTACATTTAAACTTTGGTTGAAAAAGTTTCCACTCCTAATAGCAGTGGAGTGCCTGCCATTCTTCCCTATAGACTTCCTTTACTTTCCTGTACCAAAGCTAGCCTACTGCTGCCCAGTTTATTGTGGGATTATTAAACTATTGGGATACTCCAAAATACTTATCCCAGAGAACAGTCACTGCAGACGTGGCCTGTGCAGTCTCCTTTCACCACTTCTTTGTCCAGAAGCTACCTACCTGTACAAGTAGTGCAGCACACTACAGAGAGTGCAGTTGCAAGTCATTTTCATAGCAAAGCTTTTCAACCAAAACCTATTGAAATGCCACAGTGTTCAGATGGCTGCTCCTTTGTGGATTTCTATACCTTTGCCTTTAAGCTGAGGAGCATATCAAGGCATAGCTGACAACTACCAAAGCAACACCAACATGTATTAATATTTGACTTAACAGCTGTTTGCACACTGTTGCAAGCGGGGGAAGGATGTGAGACATGCAAAAAACCAACCAAGGGTCACAATAGCACAGAGGTGGGCAAACTATGGCCCACGTGACCCTCCTGCCCGGCTCCTGGCCGGGGAGGCTAGCCCCCGGCCCCTCCCCTGCTGTTCCCCCCTCCCCCGCAGCCTCAGCTCACCGCACCGCCGGCCCAATGCTCTGGGGTGCAGGGCTGCGAGCTCCTGGGGCAGCGCAGCTGCAGAGACCAGCCTGACCTGGTGCTCTGAGCTGCGCAGTGGCATGGTGCCACCAGCCACCAGTGCTTCAGGCAGCGCAGTAAGGGGGCAGGGAGCGGGGGGAGTTGGATAGAGGGCAGGGGAGTTTGGAGGGGTGGTCAGGGGGTGGGGATGTGGATAGGGGTCAGGGTGGTCAGGGGGTGGGGAATAGGGGGGTTGAGGTCCTGGGGGTGCAGTCAGGAATGAGAGGAGGGGTTGGATGGGGCAGCAGGGGGCAGTCAGGGGTGGGGAGTCAGGGCGGGGTGGATGGGGCAGCAGTCCTGGGGGGGGCCATCAGGGGACAGGGAACGGGGGGGTTGGATGGGGTAGGAGTCCCAGGGGGACATCAGTGGGTGAGAAGCGGGGGGGGGGGTCAGATAGGGGTTGGGGGCCGGGCCAAACCTGATTGTTTGGGGAGGCACAGCCTCCCCTAACCGGCTCTCCATACAATTTTGGAAACCCGATGTGGCTCTCAGGCCAAAAAGTTTGCCCGCCCCTGCATTGCCTGTTACTATATATCCATTCTACCAGGACATGGACAGAATCCTCAGTAAAGATCCAACCTGGCAGTAGATAATGCCAGAGCTCATCGGAGAGCCTTGTCTGGGTGAAGAAGAGAGCTAGAAGGAGGAAGATGAGAATGAGATCGACCTTACCAGCCAGGAACTGTTTGCCGAGGTGGCAATAGAAGCTCCAGAGGATTATCTGACTTTGCCAGAGGCAGAATATACAAGTGATGCAAAGCAAAACTGCAACTACTATCCTTAAATGTTTGCAGGATGACCATACTCAGCAGTTAAGCAATCAGTGTAAATCGCACCAACTGATTTCTTGAATGTAGACAAGAGCTACAGGGTTGGTGAGCTGGAAAACAAGGCTCAGAGGGTAGGAAGGAGGCGGCATGTACCATAATACACTCAGATTTGCCTTACACTTCTCTCACCAACACCATGGCTGAAACAACATGCTATTTAGAGGGTACCCTAACAGTATATACCAGTTTATATTGTCAGTTTGCTAGCTACAGGCAGTTCGTTTGGCAAATGGAGTCTGACCGGGAATTGCTCAGCTGTATTAATTAATGGCAGACACACACACACACACACATACGAGTTATATATGCCAACTATTCCCTTTTCACTGGGACTGTGCTTTTTTTTTTCCTTTTTTTTTTTAAACAGCGCTGGTGTTTGTTTCCCCAGCCAAACTGCTGGATGGATCTGTTTTTTGTGTGTTTTAATGTTTTTCATCATTATATGTTGCTGTGGGTGGGGGAGGTAGGAAGCTGATGACTTAATGCTCTCTCTTTTCTTCGTGACATAGCCGCTCTCATCCATTACAGAGTGGATCTAAAAACTGACTGAGACAGAGAAGGGAGAAGCTGTCAGTAACTGGCCTCCTACTTCTCTGCAGGTGTCCTGGTGTTGCAGTCATGTGTATATGTGAAAGTTACCACAAGGAGGAAATGGAGGGAATAGAGTGCCCATCTACCCCTGAAAAGCTGTACTGTCCCTGTTACAAAAATCAGTTTTGTGCCAGTTTTTGTAAATGTGTAACGGCTAGAAGAAGGAGCCATTGGCCAGATGAGACAGAGAAATTATTGACACTTGCTGTTAGTCAATTGATCTCCCATGACTACGCCTGCTACATATTGATCCTCTGCCAGATGTTCTGAACAACCCTCTCTAATCAAGCCCTTTACACAACTCATTCCCCCTTTGGACAGAGTCAGATATGTGTGGTGTCAGGTGAGTTCTGTAGGGCAGGAGAGAGAAGTGGGCACCTTTTTTCCCCCTCACCCTTCCAGGCACACCTTTTTGAGGCCCATAATAGAATCATAGACTATTAGGGTTGGAAGAGACCTCAGGAGGTCATCTAGTCCAATCCCCTGCTCAAAGCAGGACCAACACCCACTAAATCATGTGAGCCAGGGCTTTGTCAAGCTGGGCCTTAAAAACCTCTAAGGATGGAGATTCCACCACCTTCCTAGGTAACCCATTCCAGTGCTTCACCACCCTCTTAGTGAAATAGTCTTTCCTAATATCCAACCTAGACCTCCCCCACTGCAACTTGAGACCATTGCTTCTTGTTCTGTCATCTGCCACCACTGAGAACAGCCTAGCTCCATCCTTTTTGGAACCCCCCTTCAGGTAGTTGAAGGCTGCTATCAAATACCCCCTCACTCTTCTCTTCTGCAGACTAAATAACCCCAGTTCCCTCAGCTTCTCCTCGTAAGTCATGTGCCCCAGTCCCCTAATCATCTTCATTGCCCTCCGCTGGACTCTCTCCAATTTGTCCAGATCCCTTCTGTAGTGGGGGGGGGGGCCAAAACTGGACGCAATACCCCAGGTGTGGCCTCACCAGTGCCGAATAGAGGGGAATAATCACTTCCCTCGATCTGCTGGCAATGCTCCTACTAATAAAGCCCAGTATGCTGTTGGCCTTCTTGGCAACGAGGGCACACTGCTGACTCATATCCAGCTTCTTGTCCACTGTAATCCCCAGGTCCTTTTCTGCAAAACTGCTGCTCAACCAGTCAGTCCCCAGCCTGCAGCAGTACCTGGGATTCTTCCTTCCTAAGTACAGGACTCTGCACTTGTCCTTGTTGAACCTCATCAGATTTCTTTTGGCCCAATCCTCCAATTTGTCTAGGTCACTCTGGACCCTATGCCTACCCTCCAGCATATCTACCTCTCCCCTCAGCTTAGTGTCCTCTGCAAACTTGCTGAGGGTCCAATTAATCCCATCAGCCAAATCATTGATAAAGATGTTGAACAAAACCAGCCCCAGGACCGGCCCCCTGGGGCACTCTGCTTGATACCAGCTGCCAGCTAGACATCGAGCCATTGATCACTACCCATTGAGCCTGACAATCTAGCCAGCTTTCTATCCACCTTATAGTCCATTCATCCAATCCATACTTTTTTAACTTACTGGCAAGAATACTGTGGGAGACCATATCAAAAGCTTTGCTAAAGTCAAGATATGTCACATCCACTGCTTTCCCCATATCCACAGAGTCAGTTATCTCATCATAGAAGGCAATCAGGTTGGTCAGGCATGACTTGCCCTTGGTGAATCCATGTTTACGGTTCTTGATCACCTTCCTCTCCTCCAAGTGCTTCAAAATGGATTCCTTGAGGACCTGCTCCATGATTTTGCCGGGGACTGAAGTGAGGCTGACCGGTCTGTAGTTCCCCAGATTCTCTTTCTTCCCTTTTTTAAATATAGGCACTATATTTGCCTTTTTCCAATCATCCAGGACCTCCCCTAATCGCCACAGATTTTCAAAGATAATGGCCAATGGCTCTGCAATTACATCAGCCAACGCCCTCAGCACCCTTGGATGCATTAGATCTGGACCCATGGACTTGTGCATGTCCAGCTTTTCTAAATAGTCCTTAACCTGTTCTTTCACCACTGAGGGCTGCTCACCTCCTCCCCATACTGTGTTGCCCAGGAGCTGACCTTGTCCTAAGTAATCTATTTACATTACAGAGATATTAAAAGGGAGCTTAATCATGGTTTGTAAGTACCTATATGGGGAGAAGAACTGATAGAAGAGGGTTCTTTAAGTTAGCAGACAAAAGTGTAAGATCCAATGGCTGAAAGGTGAAGCTTGAGAAATTCAGAATAGAAATCAAGTGAAAATTTGACAGTGAGGGTAATTGACCATAGTAATAATGTAGATAGGAATATTATACTTGGAGTTTTTAAATCAGGACTGATGTCTTTCTAAAATATACACTGTAGCTCAAACAGAAGTAGCTTGATGCAGGAATTACTAGGTGAAATTCTGTGGTCTGTGTTATGCAGGATCAGACTAGTGATCATAATGGTCCTTTCCAGCCTTAGAGTCTGTGAACATCTCCTCCTAAGACAGGTGTCCTGGTTTTTCCACTTTGAAAATCTGAGCACTCAGCAGGGGAGGAGGAGGAGAGAGATGTGAGGATTGCCCAGTTCTCCCCAGGCTCTGAGCCTCCATCTCATGATGTCATGGAAGGAAGAGGGGAGACAGAACAAAGGTAAAGAGAGAAATAAAGGAGAGTTTGAGAGAGGGGAGAAGCCCCAAGTCTTCCCAGTTCCAAAAGGGAGAATTCCCAAACTCCCACTCTGAGAAAACAACAGATACCTCCTAAAAATACTACTGTATGGAACAGACCTGCCCCATGTGTCTATACAAGCTGGTAGAGGTCATTAGGCTTCCCCTAGATAGAAAACCATAGCCATAAGGGAGTCTGTTAGGGGAGGGAGGATCACCGAGTCTTGTGAGAAAGGGCCTCCCTGTGGTCAGATAAGCATACAAACACCAGCCTAAGGCTCCCCACTAGTTTTTCCTGGCTGTTCTCCTACTCTAATAACTGCTTATTTCCAGGTCTGCTCTCCCTAAATAAAGTCTCTCTTCTGACTCAGTGCAGGCTAGCCTTATCACTACCAGCAGGCCTGGTTCTTAGTGACATATTCTCCTGCCAGGTGACCTTGTATTCATTGCCTCCAACCTGGGGAGATGGACTAATCCTGTCACAGAAAACGTTGAGTTCCAGCTCCCCTAAAGGGGTAGCTCACCCTGTGACAGATCCTAACAGCATATCACAAAAAATAAACATACAGCAGGACAGAGGGACATTTTGTATATGATTTTCATTTTAAAAATGGGTTTCTTATTAAAGATATCTTGTGCAATCCATTGGATATGGAAAGTAAATCACAGAAGAACAAGGAATAAAACAGTACAATATGTAGGAATTTAGATGACACCACAAACCACTGCAGCTCTTGTAGATTTACCATAATGTCGTTGATATATGTATATAAATAGCTCACTTATACGTGTATCATATTCTCTCTTTCCATACTTCAGAATGTTAGAAAGCTACCTAAAACTGCATTACTAGAAAAATTGTTTGAATATATAATATTGTCTTAAAGAACAGGGCTTTTGATTATCTTGGTCTAATTTACTGAATTTTAGAATCAAAATATTTTTCTGGCTATAGTTTCCATCTTGGTGTAAAAGATACAGACTATGTCCCTCAAACCTCATGCTAACAATTTTTAGTAATTTAGATCAATAATTTGAGGTCAAACCCATTTTGATAAAGATAGACTGTATAGCCTGTATGCAAAATACAGTGAAAGACAGAGACTTCAATTTGTTCCCTTTACAGATTTGTTGCTTTGAAATGGAACGATGGCAAGTTTTCTGAACCATCAACTGTTATTCTTTCATAGAATCATAGAACTGGAAGGGAGCTTGAGAGGTCATCTAGTCCAGTCCCCTGCACTTGTGGCAGGACTAATTATCTAGACCACTCCTGACAGGTGTTTGTCTAACCTGCTCTTAAAAATCTCCCATGATGGAGATTCCACAACCTCCCTAGGCAATTTATTCCAGTGCTTAACCAGCATGACAGGAAGTTTTTTCTAATGTCCAACCTAAAGCTCCCTTGTTGCAATTTAAGCCCATTGCTTCTTGTTCTATCCTCAGAGGTTAAGAAAAACAATTTTTCTTCCTCCTCCTCATAACAACCTTTTACATAGTTGAAAACTGTTATCATGTCCCCTCTCAGTCTTTTCTTTTCCAGACTAAACAAACCCAATTTTTTCAGTCTTCCCTCATAGATCATGTTTTCTAGACTTTTAATCATTTTTATTGCTGCTCTTCTCTGGACTCTCTCCAATTTGTCCACATCCTTCCTGAAATGTGGTGCCCGGAACTGGACACAATACTCCAGTTGAGGCCTAATCAGAGCAGAGTAGAGCAGAAGAATTACTTCTCGTTTCTTGCTTACCACACTCCTGCTAATACATCCCACATCATCCAGAATGATGTTCGCTTTTTTTTGCAACAACATTACACTGTTGACTCATGTTTAGTTTGTGGTTCACTATGACCCCCAGATCCCTTTCTGCAGTGCTCCTTCCTAGGCAGTCATTTCCCATTTTGAATGTGTGCAACTGATTGTTCCTTCCTAAGTGGAGTACTTTGCATTTGTCCTTATTGAATTTCATTCTATTTACTTCAGACCATTTCTCCAGTTTGTCCAGATCATTTTGAATTTTAATCCTATCCTCCAGAGCACTTGCAACTCCTCCCAGCTTGGTATTGTCCACAAACTTTATAAGTATACTCTCTATGCCATTATCTAAATCATTGATGAAGATATTGAACAGAACCAGACCCAGAACTGATCCCTGCGGGACCCCACTCATTATGCCCTTCCAGCATGACTGTGAACCACTGATAACTACTCTCTGGGAATGGTTTTCCAGCCATTTTTGCACCCATCTTACAGTAGCTCCATCTAGGTTGCATTTCCCTAGTTTGTTTATGAGACGGTCTTGCGGGACAGTATCAAAAGCTTTACTAAAATCAAGATATACCACGTCTAGCACTTCCCCCCCATCCACAATGCTTGTTACCTTGTCAAAGAAAGCTATCAGGTTGGTTTGACAAGATTTCTTTTTGACAAATCCATGCTGACTGTTACTTATCACCTTATTATCTTCTAGATGTTTGCAAATTGATTACTTAATTATTTGCTCCATTATCTTTTTGGGTACAGAAGTTAAGCTGACTGGTCTGTAATTCCCCGGGTTGTCCTTATTTCCCTTTTTATAGATGGGCACTATATTTACCCTTTTCCAGTCTTCTGGAATCTCTCCCGTCTTCCATGACTTCTCAAAGATAATCGCTAATGGCTCAGATATCTCCTCAGTCAGCTCCTTGAGTATTCTAGGATGTATTTCATCAGGCCCTGGTGACTGGAAGACATCTAATTTGTCCAAGTAATTTTTAATTTGGTCTTTCCCTATTTTAGCCTTCTCTGATCCTACCTCATTTTCACTGGCATTCACTTTGTTAGACGTCCAATCACCACCAACCTTCTTGGTGAAAACTGAAACAAAGAAATCATTAAGCATCTCTGCCATTTCCACATTTTCTGTTATTGTTTCCCACCCCCGTTATTGGTAACGGGCCTACTCTGTCCTTGGTCTTCCTCTTGCTTCTAATGTATTCGTAGAATGTTTTCTTGTTACCTTTTGAATGCACATTACCTTGTTTTTTTTTAAATCATTAGAATATTTGAAAGTTTTTAGTGACTAGAAATCTTAGGAGAAAAGTGGAACAGTTTAAGAGGATATTTTTGGTTCCCCTCCCCCATGTCTGCCTGTTGCACTTATGTGAAAGATACCTGCTGATTTTGTCTTTTCATTCTACTGTGTGACGGATGCCAAGATTTACGTGATTGCTGTGGGGAGCAACTGGATTTAGCATGAGGAAGAATAACTGCTTTACCCCTAGGGAGAGACAAAAAGGAAATGAGAGAGTGAGGCACATAGGCAATATTATCTGGAGCTATATTTCTGTTCAATTATTTTATTCAGCCTCTATTTTGGATTCTACTGCAACTAATAAAAGTCAGGACAGCTGTTGGCCTGGAGCCAAGGTCTGAGATTAGCGAAGAAACTGTGTATTTTAGCATAACTCCATTTGTACCAGTTGCCAATCCATAATGGAAGTGATATAGTGTTTTTATTTAAAGCCAACCATGTTGCATTGTGTAATGTATGTATAAATAAGAGAGACTGCCACTAGAATTTGCCAGATGGAGTTTTGGCTTGCATGCAGGGTTCTTCCTCTAAGAGAAAAGAGTCACTGTAGAACTGTGCATCATTACAGTCATTTTAGCAATTTGTTGTTGTGCATATGGTCTTTTTTGTGTTTTCAGATTTTGGATAACATGCTCTGAATGATAAAATAAAGGAAAAAACATTTTTGCTTATAATCCAGACCTGTATGATGTTTAACCATCTACAGTTAGCCTTCAGGCTATTGTTTGTGGCTTACCTTATAGTACCTATGGAAAATATAAAGAATATTGAGATGCAGAAATATGTTTACAGTGCAGTGTTCCTCAGTGTGAGGATCTTCTTGGGTGAGGAGAGGCTACAAACCGAGGAAAACAGATGGAGTGACCACAGGTGAGTTTGAATGATGTGTGAGTTTAGCATTGAGGGGGAGTAGACTTCTAAATGTAATTGTTCATAGATGATTAAACTAAATAATTAGAAGTTCTTCCCTAAGTGATTAAATAGAGCACATAAAAACTTTAACTATATTCAGAGTTTAAATGCAGTCTAACTAAGGAGGTAGAACACCTATTGCACAGTGACCAGGGTGGGCATTAACCAGTTTAGTCTCAGAGTTTAAGACTAGAAGAGTCTCAAACTAATCTACTATGATTTTCTGTGTATCACAAGCTAACAACCAGAATTAGATTAAAGTATTACAGCCACAGTTGCCAACTTTCACGCGGTAAATAAGCACCCTGACTTTCACAATAAGCCAAAAATCAAGCTAATCCCATTTCAAAACAAGGTCAAAACAAGCCAATCCCTAAGAACCCCAACACTCTATGTGACTAGATCTCCCCTAGCGTGCAGGCTGGACTGTGGTGGGCCCACTGTGCACCCCTGATTCTCTCCCCGCCCCGGCCCCTGCTTGCCCCTTGCCCCTGCTTGCCAGTAACCAGTCAAAAAAAAAAAAAAAAAGAAGCAACAACCTACAGGCCAAACAAGCTACAAGCCAAAAACTAGCCAACAAGCAACTCACAAGCCAATTAAGCCAAAAACAAGCCCAATTTCTGCTTTTTTTTCATGGGTTTGGCATGTTTGATTAGAGCCCTGAGATGAAACTATTATGAGCCACAGGCAGAGAACAGGAGGAACTGAGGTGCAACTATGCCCACTGCCCTTGCAATAGGAGGGAATTGATTTAGTGAAATTTACCCAGATGATTCTAGCAAGTGACCCACCCTCAGTGCTGCAGAATAATGGAGGAAGAAGAAAGAACACAAAAACAAAAACCCCAGTATCAAGGCCAACCTGACCTGAGGGAAAATTCCTTACCAGTCTCGAATAGGCAGTCAGTTGCATCTTTGAGCACATGAGCAACACCTCTCAGCCAAGCACCTGAGAGAGAATTCTCAATGCATCACTTCTCTCCGTCCAGTGTCACATCTCCAGTCATAGCCATTTCTGATGCTTCAAAGAAAGGAGGAAGCCCCTGCTCCCCCCAAAACAAAAACAAAATCACCCCCAAACATAGAGAACATCAAGGGGAACAAATTTCTGTCCTGACTCCTGCAGATGACTGGCTTCATAGAATATCAGGGTTGGAAGGGACCTCAGGCGGTCATCTAGTCCAACCCCCTGCTTAAAGCAGGACCAATCCCCAGTTTTTGCCCCAGATCCCTAAATGGCCCCTTCAAGAATTGAACTCACAACCTTGCGTTTAGCAGGCCAATGCTCAAACCACTGAGCTGTCCCTCCTCCCCTTCATATAACTATTTGGTTTTTTATGCCCAAGTGGTGTACGTATGTGTCTGATGCAAACAGCTCATGGCAAAAGGTTAACAGCAGAGTGCCTCAAGGCTCTTTATTAGTTCTGGTGTTGTGCAATATATTTATTAATGATCTGGAAATGGAGATAAGCGATGAAATAATAGAATTTGAAGGTGACACAAAGTTAACTAGGTTAGTCAGGACCAGAGAGGACTATGAGAAATTTCAGAGGAACATAATCAGTTTAGGTGAATGAGTAACACAAGGCAGATTAAGTTCAATGTTGATAAGTACAAAGTAATGTACATTGGGTGGAAGAATTTGAACTGCAGGTGTACTCACTTACCTATAGGGTTGTAAATTAACCGTATCAACTCAGGAAAGGGATAGGGCATTACTGCAGACAACTCAGTTTAGATCTCTGCTCAATGTGTGTAGCTGCAGTCTGATAATGTCCTATGTTCCTTTTTTTGGGTTTGGAACCTAAGCAAGGATTAGAAACTCTGAGAGGTTAAAACAGAGGAGATCACAGGGCTTTATCAGGATTATGGAGGACTCCTGAAGGGCAGGGAAGAACCCAAAACCAAATTCTGCTGTCAGTTACACACTTGCAACCTCATTGAGGGGCAAATTCTGCCTCACGTTTTGCAGAAACAGAAGACCCTATCTGCAGTGCAACTGGCATGGTTCCACTACATGGGATAGAGGACTCTCTGTAAGGGCTCCCTCTTTGCTGTGGCAGTAGGACTTGGGGTAGGGATATGATCAGTGAATCTGCCATTCTGTGCAACCACCAGCTGTATTTTCAATGCAGAAGGGTAACAGCCATAGAGACTAGAGCAGCTGAGAGTATCGCTGAGTACTACATCAGCTGTTGTAGTTGCGTTGGCCACTGCAGCTAGTTTTATAGGGACCTTCCAACCTCAACTTTCATAGAATACATAGACTGTGCATTGAGGGACAGGAGTTGGTTTTGACAGGATATTGGTAGGCCCTACGAAGGGAGTACTATCATATTGCTAGCTGCTGTACAGTTTAGATATGAAGAAAAACCGGTCAGAGGTGCGGTTGAATTGCAAAGACCAAAAGTGATATCTTACATGTTATACATTTTTACTCGACTTATGTGCCAGACCATCTTTTTTCATTAAACACGCTTGCCATTGCTTTAAAACTATATTGAAAGATGTCAATTAAAAGCACATTTTTTAAAAAGTTTATTTTTTGAAATTTGGTGTTTTCCTTAAAAACATAAGAAGACAGTTTGACAGAAGTGTGATTATGGATAGAGAGGCTTTTATTTCTGCATGATCTAAATATTAAGTACAGACAGAATAACTCAGTTCACGAGGGAACAATTTAACCAGACAGTATTGTAATTATATATTTTATTGCCCGTTGAGAATCCTACATTTGGGAGATAATCGTTTTTAAGTCCTGTCTACACTAGGAACTTGATCTATTCGACCAAGTCTCAATAACTGTGCATCTGATGAAGTGAGCTGTAGCTCACAAAAGCTTATGCTCAAATAAATTTGTTAGTCTCTGAGGTGCCACAAGTACTCCTTTTTGCGAATACAGACTAACACGGCTGCTGTTATACCAATAAAATAAAAACCAGCAGGATCTTTATTAAAGGGGAAAAGGCAAAATACCACATTTATTGTGAATATAGAAAGAATCATAGTAAGCAGTTAGTTATAGCTATAACATTCCATTCAATCTCATATTTATTCATACATTCATTCATACACACACACACACAGGTTCTGCAAGGTTGTTATCATAGTTAGACACTGCTCTAAACAGCCTAAGACTCCAGTGTCCATCGGCTGGACACTGAAATTGTGGAAAAGCAGCATCACTTGCCCCATAACCTCAGCCGTGCAGAACACAATGCCATCCGCAGTCTCAGAAACAACTCTGACATCATAATCAAAAAGGCTGACAAAGGAGGTGCTGTTGTCATCATGAATAGGTCGGAATATGAACAAGAGGCTGCTCAGCAGCTCTCCAACACCACTTTCTACAAGCCATTACCCTCTGATCCCACTGAGGGTTACCAAAAGAAACTACAGCATTTGCTCAAGAAACTCCCTGAAAAAGCACAAGAACAAATCTGCACAGACACACCCCTGGAACCCTGACCTGGGGTATTCTATCTGCTACCCAAGATCCATAAACCTGGAAATCCTGGGCACCCCATCATCTCAGGATTGGCACCCTGACAGCAGGATTGTCTGGCTATGTAGACTCCCTGCTCAGGCCCTACGCTACCAGCACTCCCAGCTATCTTCGAGACACCACTGACTTTCTGAGGAAACTACAATCCATCGGTGATCTTCCTGATAACACCATCCTGGCCACTATGGATGTAGAAGCCCTCTACACCAACATTCCACATAAAGATGGACTACAAGCCATCAGGAACAGTATCGCCGATAATGTCACGGCAAACCTGGTGGCTGAACGTTGTGACTTTGTCCTCACCCATAGCTATTTCACATTTGGGGACAATGTATACCTTCAAATCAGCGGCACTGCTATGGGTACCCGCATAGCCCCACAGTATGCCAACATTTTTATGGCTGACTTAGAACAACGCTTCCTCAGCTCTCATCCCCTAACGCCCCTACTCTGCTTGCGCTATATTGATGACATCTTCATCGTCTGGACCCATGGAAAAGAAGCCCTTGAGGAATTCCACCATGATTTCAACAATTTCCATCCCACCATCAACCTCAGCCTGGACCAGTCCACACAAGAGATCCACTTCCTGGACACTACAGTGCTAATAAGCGATGGTCACATAAACACCACCCTATACCGGAAACCTACTGACTGCTATTCCTACCTACATGCCTCCAGCTTTCATCCAGACCACACCACACGATCCATTGTCTACAGCCAAGCTGTACAATACAACCACATTTGCTCCAACCCCTCAGACAGAGACAAACATCTATAAGATCTCTATCAAGCATTCTTACAACTACAATACCCACCTGCGGAAGTGAAGAAACAGATTGACAGAGCCAGAAGAGTACCCAGAAGTCACCTACTACAGGAGAGGCCCAACAAAGAAAATAAGAGAACGCCACTAGCCGTCACCTTCAGCCCCCAACTAAAACCTCTCCAACGCATTATCAAGGATCTACAACCTTTCCTGAAGGACGACCCATCACTCTCACAAATCTTGGGAGACAGGCCAGTCCTTGCCTACAGACAGCTCCCCAACCTGAAGCAAATACTCACCAGCAACCACACACCACACAACAGATCCACTAACCCAGGAACCTATCCTTGCAACAAAGCCTGTTGCCAACTGTGCCCATATATCTATTCAGGGGACACCATCATAGGGCCTAATCACATCAGCCACACTATCAGAGGCTCATTCACCTGCACATCTACCAATGTGATATATGCCATCATGTGCCAGCAATGCCCCTCTGCCATGTACATTGGTCAAACTGGACAGTCTCTATGTAAAAGAATAAATGGACACAAATCAGATGTCAAGAATTATAACATTCATAAACCAGTCGGAGAACACTTCAATCTCTCTGATCACTCGATTTCTGATCTCAAATGACTATCCTTCAACAAAAAAACTTCGAAAACAGACTCCAACGAGAGACTGCTGAATTGGAATTAATTTGCAAATTGGATACAGTTAACTTAGGCTTGAATAGAGACTGGGAGTGGTTGAGTCATTATACTAAGTGAAACTATTTCCCCTTGTTTATTCCTCCCCCCACCCCACTGTTCCTCAGACGTTCTTGTTAACTCCTGGAAATGTGCAGGAAATGGCCCACCTTGATTATCACTTCAAAAGGTTTTCTCTCCCCCCACCCCACTCTCCTGCTGGTAATAGCTCATCTTAAGTGATCACTCTCCTTACAATGTATATTTTTTCATGGTCTGTGTGTATATAAAATTTCCTCACTGTACTTTCCACTTTATGCATCCGATGAAGTGAGCTATAGCTCACGAAAGCTTATGCTCAAATAAATTGGTTAGTCTCTAAGGTGCCACAAGTACTCCTTTTCTTTTTGCGAATACAGACTAACACGGCTGCTACTCTGAAACCTATCTTAAAAGGGATACAATCAACTTTCACCAGAGTTTTGATTACTTTTAACTTCTGCTTCCAAAACACACAGCAATCTGAAAAAGAGAACCCAACCTATTATTGCTCCCTTTGGAGCCCTAATCGAATTTTAATTAAGTAGCATGGTATGTTTGCATTTCTTTTGCCCCTTCTACAATGTACCCTGCACATGTTCTGGGGCAAATGCACATTCCTTCCATAGTTTAACTTCTATAACGTTATCCATATCAATTTTTACATAAGGTGTCACTATTTCTTTTTTTTTTTTTTGCTTACAGAGTTTTCATGTACCTTTATCAAAGTGACAGTCTGATTACTCAGAGTCATTTTAAGGCTCAGTGTTTCTAACATTGCTTCTTTTTGTTTTGTGCACCTCACCCCTGCTGTTGCTTCAGAGGGGCACTGTCTTTTTTAATTTTTTTTTTTTACTACAGTTCTCATCTGCTATTTTGTTACAAAAACAAACAAAAATCAAACAAACAAAAAGAATCCAGAATTTTTTTTTCTCCTGATTTGGACTGCCCTGCTGCAGCCACAACTTAAAAACATTTTAAATTTTGTAAAGCATTGAGTTATCTTTTAAGAGTTAAATGCCAAATCCCAAAGCCAAACAACACTAATTACCTGTGTCTAGCAAAAAGGTCTGTCAGTTTTGCAACTTTGAATTAAAAAGTCAAATGGATATTTAGTGGCATTATTTAAAACAAAAACAAAACCAATTGGTCCTTAGAACTTACATATTTACACATACACAGATAGATACATACACATTTTCTTTTCCTTAACATCCCTTCCACACTGCTCTGTTTTTTACATCTTACATTCCCTTTATACATTTGAGGCAGTTAAGTTCCAATAGAACCCTCTTATGTTCTTTTAGCAAATATGACTAAATTGTCCAGTCAAATTATTTTAATTAGATAGTTTATTTTTGCCTGGCTAATTTACAGACATTCCTTTGGAAAAGGGCCCATTTTTCCTTCAGAATGGCTGCAAAGAAACCAAGAATGCTCTTTCTCTAACACTTTTCCTTTTTAACATTTTCACAAAGTTTAGCTGCTTAATTCCTTCCAGCCTCTGCAGAGTTAACTTTTTTACTCTCTTTTCTCTTTGTAATTATGCCTGGGGGTGCCATACATAGGACCTTCTCCCCCTTTACCTGCGTCCCTCCAGCCTCTGCAGAGTTAACTTTTTCACTCTTTTTGTATTCCTGGAGTGCCTCTTTCACTATTTTCAGCTGACTTTGGGTATTTGTAGCCAGCACCTTCCAATTGTCTGCTCCCTTTTCCGTTTGTGCCTTTTCCTCTTTACATGAAGACAAGCGGAGGGAAGAATCCTTACATGCCTCCCACAACAACCAAATTGCTGCTACATCTCTTTTGGCAGCACTAGAAGGTTTGTATATGAGGATATACTGAGCCAATCTATCCTCTAGGTCCGAAATAGTGCAGACATATCAGCTAGGGCTTGTTTAGTCCAAGGACTGTGCCCAAATTTTTGACGGATTTGTTTAAAAGGTGTAATTTCTTTAACGAAAGGTGAGGTTGGAGTTCCTTCTGACTCCATTCCTCCCTTTGGTACTGGCTTACCCTGTTTTCTTTTAAACATCTTAACATGGATATTTCAATCTCTTTGTCACTCCTGGTATTACTTAGCAAGTGACACAGCCTAGATTCTGAAATCATAGCTTAATCTATGCGTTTTTCCCCTGCTACCTTCCCGGAGGTCAGCAGGTCCCCTGCTACCTTCCCGGAGGCCAGCAGGTCCCCTGCTACCTTCCCGGAGGCCAGCAGGTCCCCTGCTACCTTCCCGGAGGCCAGCAGGTCCCCTGCTACCTTCCCGGAGGCCAGCAGGTCCCCTGCTACCTTCCCGGAGGCCAGCAGGTCTGGTTAACCTAATAGAAATGCCTAGCTCAATAGAGCTGCTGGTGTGCACACCAATATTTACAGTAACTGAGGTTTTTTACCAATATTCCCCTTTTCGCAATTCTCCACCAAAATGTTAGGCTGGCACCTCCCTGATCATTCAGTTATTATCCACACCAAGCATCCATCCACATACATCCTATGTCTATTTTAATCACAATTGTTAACAAAGCAAGATGAATACAACGAAAGGGCGGGGAGTCTCTGGGTGCTGTTTCTGTTGTTACAGAGTATTGCTTTGAATCTCTCTCTGTGTGAGTAGTTGTTATTACAAAGAATTGCTTTGAGAACAGACTCTGTCTTAGAATGTACTAATGCAATTAGCAGCTTGCAAGTTTCACACATAGAGGGAGAGAAACAGTACCAAAAACCAAGAGACCTCCCAACACTGCTACTCTGAAACCTGTATCTACTTTGAACTTTTTGTAAAAATCTCTTCCCACGGCACTAGCATCAGTGCAGTTCCACCAGTAATAGCAATGGTGAGGGCACTAGTGTAGACTGACTGTCAGCATTTTTAAATACAGTGTTGCCTAGGTCTGCGCAGAACCAATAGCCAGTCAATGCTAATGCTCCCACTCCTGCTGCCATCTGTGGCGCTGCCTGTGAACTAATGCAACAATGGAAAATGTTAACAAAAAGATCAGCATTAAAGCTGGGCATACCTGATACTCCAGGGCTGTATCTATGCTTGATTTCTCCCACCATTATGTTGTTGCCAGTTCAGATCCAGCAGTCACAGCATTAATGGGAGAGCTAGTATATACTGGGGTCAGGTGTCCACTGGTATTTTTACCACTTTGTCATCTAGACCTGCTCTAAACAGGTGTAAAACCACAAATATTCTGTCTATGCGAGTGCTCCCACTGTTGCTACCACCAGTGGATCTGTATTAGTGGTAATATAATGGTGGGAGATTAAAAAAGTCCTTCCAGTTTAGATACAGCCTCAGAGAACCAAGTATATCCAGTTTCAACACCCAGAACAAAAAGCAGCATCTATACGATCTTCAGAGTGATTTCTTGTAGTTAGAACTAACATAAGTAAGTAAATCAATTTATTTATGTCTGAATATCAGTGACATAGTAGCAGAACTTTTGGAAGCCTTCGTGATCCATTGCTAAATTCGAGCACATAGCAACTGACCTTCCACATGCCGTCCATTTGTTTCCTCATTGGTTGTCCCATGCACAAGGAACTGCATCGGAAAAAGAATGAAGATGCTTGTTGGAAATTTTAACAAATGAGCAATGAAGGCTGGCATCACTGGCGGAGCAGAAGTGGGAGTCGACATCTTGATAATGTCTAAGAGATGATAGGGAGGTGGTAGACCAGGAAGGTCCTTAAAAGTCAAGGTGAGTAGTTTGTGTTTGATGCATTGTAGGACAGCAGCCAGTGGAGAAATGCAGACGGGTGATGTGGGCAAAGCGACAAGCCAGGAACATTTTCTTTGCAGCAGTATTTTGAAAGGGTATATGAGTGACAACACTGCATTTCTGAAGGCCTGTGAGGAAGGGATTGCTGTAGTTGAGATGTGATAATGAGGGCCTGGATAAGACATTTAGTTATCTGGATGTTAGGGAAAGGCTGGATCTGAGGTCTGGTCTACACTATATGGCTAGGTCGACACATACACAGCAAGGTAAGGTGCCTTGTGTCTTCACTTAAATTTGGATCCTGCCAATGTAAGTGCTCCGCTACGCTGCCTTAATAACATCATCTCCCCAAGTGGCATAGACTCAGGGTTGACACAGTGGTAGTGTAGACATGGCATTACTTACATCGACAGTTACTGGCTTCCAGGAACTGCCCCACAATGACTCATGCTGACAGCTCTGGTCACCATTGTAAACTCTTTTGGAATCAGGTAGATAGGAAGCCACCCCCTCCTGTTTAAAGCCCCATGAATTTTTGAAATTCCTTTTCCTGGTTGCCCAGCTTGGCAAGCACACCTAGCAGCTCCCCACTGTTGAGTGTAACTACCCAGCTGACCATGCCAGCTACACTGTGCAGACATGCTCCTGTCTGGATTACACAGGAGGTGGTGGATCTAGTGGGTCTGTGGGGGAGAAGAGGCTGTGAAGGCAAAGATCCAATTCAGCTATAGAAACGTGGACATCTATGAACAGATTGCTGTGGGGATGCAGGAGAAGGGCTACAACAGGGACCTGCTGCAGTTCCACTTGAAAGCTAAGGACCTCTGGCAGGCATACCAGAGGGCCGAAGAGACCAACAGTCGATCTGGTGGAGAGCTGCAGACCTGCCACTTTTACAAAGAGCTGCAAGCCATCCTCAGTAGGATCACCCCACCCCCCCAAGAGCACCGTTGATATTTCCAAGAAGCCTGAGTTACAGGCCCCTGCATGAACAGCAAGGAGGAGGAGGTGGATGAGGAAGAGAAGGAGTATGGGGCACAGGTGACCAGGGGATCCAGCTGTGCAGTGAGCCAGGACTTGTTTGACTCCACTGTAGTCAGCCAGTCCTGACAGTCAAGCACGAGAGATGTTACGCAGGAAGAAGTGGTGAGATTTAGACATGGCCTGGACGTGAGGAACTAAAGAAAGGGCTGAATCAAAGATAACACCCTCCATAAGCGAGTGTGTGTTAATGGTCTGTGTGAACTGAGTGTTAAAATTGGTTTCAAAATTGCTTATGTAAACTTGGCATGCGCTTTGGTGTTTGTGGACTTTTTGCAGATGTGCCTAATGGTATGTTACCTTTTGAACTTCATTTAGCAGCCTTAACAATAATGTAACTTCATTTTTGTTGTTTAATATAACTTATGATTTTCTTCAACTCCCATAGAGGTCAAGGACAAAACTGCCTTTGAATTCAGTGAGACCTAGACCTGTCCCTTGGGGCTCATCTCTAATTGCTGACCATCTGAGTACCACTGTAGGTAAGGGTTGCAGGTCCTAGTCCTTATATTGTATAAACTCGTTGGTACAGGGTCATTGTCCTTTTATATTATCTGCAAAGAGAGACACACGTGATGTTGTAAAAGCAGGAATCATTTGTGCAATTTTACTTGTTTTGTAAATATGCTGCATCAAGTTAGTGGATATCATCCAATTTATTTGAATAAAAACATTGTGTCAATAAATGGTCCCTAACATTTGAAGTTTCATAATATTAAGCACCAAACAAGGCAATGAACCTGCAAAAAGTTGTGCATTTGTTTACATTTACACACATGAGTAGTTTCATCAACTGTGGAACTACCCACAAAAGTATAATAGCTGTAAAACAATCACTGAAGCCAGATCTTACTATTATTGACTTCAGTAGTACCACGCATTTTCATTAAGTTAAGCCTTTGTGTAAGTCATTGCAGTATCAGGGCTTAATATTGTACTTTAAAATAACAGTGAACCATAAAAGCAAGGAAGTTCTTAGATAAGGGTGAAATATATCATAGATACTCCCAGGCTACCTGGATTTTTTTTTTCTTTTTAGTGTGTCCTCTTGTGATTTGTTGTTGGAAGCAGTGAACAAAAATATTTTGGTCTTAAAAAATCCTCTCCAGTATAATTTGTACAGCCTCAAAGTTTCAGTATATTACATCTGTAGCTATTGAATATTAATACAAAAAGGGAAAATCCTGACTTACCTGTGAATTTTCATTTAGGGTTCTCCATGTCAGACAGCTTCATAGTGGGGCATTCCCAGTCTTCATGGCAACTGAAGACAGACTAGATCTGTGCTCTCACACTGCCTTTAGGACTACCATTCAGAAAGAACTCTCCAAAAGCAGAAAAATATTACCTTTATAAAAGTCCTATTCAACTCAAACCATTTGCAGCAGAGCTGGGATTTTCTGTAGGAACGCTCTCTTCCCTTTTCAAACTTCTTAACAAGTGAGCAATAGTAGATAAAACCCTGGATATAATGCAGTCTTCTGAGGGAGGGTCACACTGTCTGACATGGAGGATCTGAGAATGAAAATTCACAAGACAGAATCTTTCCTTTCTCAGTTCCCTCCATGTCAGACAGTCTTCATGATGAAACGTAGAAAGCAGTACATTATCCCTAGGGTGAGAGGAGAATTGAAAATGAACTTATGGATTACTGGGGCCCTTTGTTCTGTAACACCCTTCAACCAAATGCTGTATCAGCAGGAGTGAGGATGTTCACGCTAAAGTATCAAAGTATGGAATACATTGTAGGCAGACGTGTCCCTAGCTGTTTTGCTGGCCCGGACTGAAAATGTTTTCAGTGCTCCCACCCAATGAGTAGCCAAGCAACCCCTCTGCTGGCTCACTCCTAGACCCGAGCTGTGCAGACCTCCTCAGAGGGTGAGAGATCACCCCGCCCACAAAACTGCTGCTCTTTTCACGGATACAGAGTAATGAGAGGATTTGTACCTGAGGCTTTGACTCCTTCTGCTATATTCACCTGTAGGCTCTGTTCACATCTAACTTACGCATTTCCACAACCTTAGGATGTTTCGATTCAGTCAGTAGGGCAGCAATACCACTGCTACCATAGGAGGAAGATCATGGAGACTTTGGGGATGGAGGCCTATTAGTTCACAGAACTACCATGTTTGAAATTTTCCTGCTTGCTCTGAAAACTGTGGGAATAAGCTGTCCCATGCCTATAGCAGAGGGAGGGTATCTTTGGGGTGGGGGAAACACCTTCCCCTGTTTCCATTATTCTCACTGGCACGTGGACAAGGTCTACACTGAGGCAGTTGAGCATGTGAGTGAGGTCCATGTTGAGACAGTTTAGCAGGCTACAGGGAAAACTGGCTCCTGCCAGGGTGTGGAAAATGGATACTGAGCCAGGTGCATGGAATTGCTAAATGAAAGCTCATAACTCTCTCTGGAGAAATTTCTGCGGAGGAAACTCTTTTCTGCTATGCCTCTCCCAGGCAAGAAGATACCAAAAGATATTTTTTCACACCAGTCGACAGGATAATTTTGTTATACTCTGCAAGTTTAAGTCTGACCATACTTTCCTATTATTCATATAGGTGTGAATATGGGATAACATTTTTTGTAAAGCACTTACATGATTTATAAGACTAATTCCCCTAGATTTTCAGTGAGATTAAGGCTCCTAAGTATTTACGTGACTTTGAACAATGAGATTTAGGCAGTTGGTAAAAGATTACCCATAGTCATTTGTCTTAAAATTTCTCTGTAAAACTGCAAATAAAGACTTTTTTAGTTTAGGCCAAATTGAACTGGGTATCTGGTGGCCATTATTCTTGGGGTCAAGGTAACTCTGCCTAAATGCCAGGTGAAAGGTGGCAATGCTACAGAATGGCTGGCAAAGATCACTGTGCGGGGGTCATAGTCTTATAGAATATAACAACTTTATGGCCATATTCTTTTCTCCAGTATGTCTGCACAACTTCCACAGAAATCATTAGGTAGTGAATATGCAAAATTTCTCCCTTATGATACTGTGATTATAATCAAATCTTTTAATGGTGTACCATACATAGTATTCAGCATGAAACTTACAGGGAATATTTACATCTTCAGTTACTGAATTTGCTTAGCACTCTTCACTATAACAATATACTGCATACACTGTAATTAAAACCCAAATTTGAATTCGCACCGAATTCAAACGCTTGAGATTTAGTATCAGAATACACCTCTACACTAAGTAGTATTGCAAGCTTCAAAAATACTTTTTATTGACATACAAAAAGAGTAAGGAAATATACATTGTAATAAAACATTTTTCTTTTCCTCTACAAATAAGCACTGCAAATGATCAAACATTCAGTTGCTTCAGTTCCTTATAAATAGGCTGAAATAGAGTAAAGAACTCTCATGAAATAGAAAATATTTTGGTAATGTTCTTTTACCATCTTACTAAAATCCCGGGTTGTAATTTGCATGTACATTGTTAATCCTTATTTACAATCTCATACGCAATCATCTTCATTATCTGTGGCAGAGAAATTTACATGTAATTATTGTACGTTCAGCTATTTGGTTTTATTCAACTCCATTTTAGCTTAAAAATCATTACCACCACTTTAAATATTCAAAATAGAAATTATTTTTAAATCTAATTTTCAATAATTTATGCTGTCTAGTGCTGGCATTCACTCCGAAGAGTGAATTTAGTTCTCAGTTTCCCTTTTTTTCGGTTGCATTCATGAGGAACAAAATGCTGTTATGTCTCAATGCCTAGTACTGCAGGGAAGCATTTAAATACATTAAAAGTTATCCTGTTTTCATTCAATTTAAAGGAAAATACTTGTTTATTTTAGGTTTTGTAGCCTTCCTCACCCCCTATTTATATATAGTGTTACACAAGTCCAAAATTGGTGTCTAAGCTCTGTGACAATCTCCCTTTAAAAGTCTAATAGTTTAGAGGGACATTTTCAAACGCACAGTTAGGCATCCAGTTGAAAGCTGGTAGAAGCTGTGGTCTTAACTCCCATTTTTGCCTTTGAAAATGACCTTCGGGTTCCACGTTTCTACAAGACTTGAACTTGTTTTTGCACATCACATTTTACTAGAGGTAATACAAGTTACATATTTATAACATTTTTCAAACAGAGCAAGAATATGTGCAGTTTATTTATCTGATGTAAGATTTAACAGGTCTCTGAATGCATATTTCTTGACAAATTGCTCTGAGAAATACCCTATTATACCCTATGATGAGAGGTAAGCTAACCTGCTCCACTTACAGTGTAATAATTTAAGTTAGGATGTGAGATTTCCATTGCTTTTTAGGAATTAATTGATTAAAAGGTGAACATTTTTTCTTCAGTCCTTAAAGCAGCTTTATTTTAAAGATATTTTTCCAGGACAGAACTAAAAGAAGCATTTTTGAATTGGGATAGAAATGTTATTTTATTATCAGTTTAGAATGAAAGATTTTATAATGTATTTCATAGGAAGGGGGAAAAACAGTATCTTTTAAAAAACAGCTCTTTTAAACAGTATCATTACAACTAATTTCAAGTTAATCTTAGACAGTATAGGTAGCAAATAGAAAATAAAAGGCATAGTCACAAGTATAACTCAAGGCACTGTTAACAGAATGCAGAACTTTTCACCTGTAAGTTTCTGGTTCCACCATAGCCCAAGTTAGAAGTGATTAAATAGTTACTGTGCTATGTCCCATGTGAAATTAGTCTATTCCAGGCCACTTCCTGGGCAGGTGTCCATATTGCACACAAAAGACCCACATTTATTATGTCTTTATTATGTCAGATGTCACATATATTAGCAGTCTCAGCAGTGCATGAAGGATTAAATGGATATTAAA
This sequence comes from Caretta caretta, assembly GCF_965140235.1. Lineage (NCBI taxonomy): Eukaryota > Metazoa > Chordata > Testudines > Cheloniidae > Caretta > Caretta caretta. The sequence goes on along the minus strand of NC_134216.1, from coordinate 40,409,600 downwards.
AATGTATTACATATCTCCACAGGTGGCTGAGACACAAGAGTTGGCAAGTTTGTAGACATTTGAACTACTGCTTCCTGTGCTGTACCTGCTCTATAGATAAACACAGGAATCCAGCCTCCAGAGTTAAGATGGCACCTTTTATAAGCACTAAAGTATCTTTGTTGTTTTTTGTTTTGTTAAGGGCCTTATTCCGGTATCGGGTGCTCACTGAGTCAAGCTTTCAAAAAACACTGTAGATTGATCTGATTATGAAAAAATCATAGGAAAAAACACAGTGCAATTTAGCACATTGTGTAAATTACGGTGATCCTTCCTTTCTCATGTGTAACTTGTACAGCCATAATAGGATGCAGTAAATTCAAGGACATATAAATTGGTCACAGTGAACTTTGACAAGTACTAATTTTCCTCACTTTTCCTCTTATCTTAACAAACATTACCATGAATGCAGAGTGCCTTCTTGATTCAGACTACAGAGGGATTCTTAGTGAATCTAGATTGTTTTGGGAAATATAGACACACCTAGTGTACACTTTAAAAAGATGGAATCAGCAGCCCTCTCTTTTACTCAGGGCTTGTCTACACTACCGTGGGGGGGGTATACGTGAATAGCGTAGCTGAAGTTGACGTATTTAATCTACTTACCACAGTGTCTCCACTGTGGTAATTCAACAGCTGACACTCTCCTGTCAACTCCGCTTCCGCTTCTCATTCTGGTGGAGTACCGGAGTCGACAGGAAAGCACTCAGCGGTCGATTTATCGCATCTATACCCTATCCGGTGGGTAGTGTAGACAAGCCCAAAGAGTGGGACTGGAGGTCTGATCAGGCAATGGAAAGAAAGTATTTTCCCGTCTCATATCTGAGTTCTACATTAAAATGTGTAGAAGTTTCTGATCTCCTAAGGCCATATGTTTTCTAACAGGAAATGGCAGATGTCAATAATATGATTTTTTTTTTAAACAATGTGTGTAGAAATCTTTTTCTAAGCAATTATATTAAGATCAAGCACACATTAAGACTTTAAGCTCTGTCAGACATATATGTAAGTGATACAGAAACCTAGGATATAAACCTTGTTTACCAAAACAGAACTGTAGAGAAATTTTTCTAAGAATTAATATACTAGCTTTTCTTGTATTGTCAAATGATTCAATGTTATTATAGACCCAAGCTCATGACACAAGGTGCTTTATTATCTCAAAGGAGACCTAAAATAACAATAAGCAATCAAAACTATGTACATCAATGCATCACTTTGAGCTAGAAAGTTTAAAATATTTGTGGGATCCTAATGTGTCTAAATATATGTGAGAAGCTGAAAAATAAATCAAAAGGAAAATAGTCTTCAGAAGAAATGGAAAGTGGTATAGTGTCCACAGGTCTAGTCTAGAGCTCTTTGCAACATGAATAGTGGTAAACATGAAGTAGTTATGCCACTTGTCAATACGATTTTAGGTCTAGACACTAGGATTCCAAAAGTAAATTTGGCAACCCTTACAAGCAGATTGCAAGAGAAAAGCTAATCATTTTGGACATTTAAAATCACATAAAGCCATCCACTATAATTATTTTTCTATGAGAGTAGTTTTCCATTCTTCTAAAATTATGCAAGTGAGTAAAAGTAATGTTTATTTTTATATCTGAGAGAGATTTTAGATAAAAGTAATGCATTAATACTGATTGTCAGAAGAAGCTATAGAAGTGCAAAGCACTTTTACAAACGTTAAATTGCCTAAGGTAAGCATTACATAAATCTTCAATTTACAAATGAAGAAAGTAAGACAGAGGTTATATAATTTGCCTAAGATTGGAGTGAGCCAGTGGCAGAGGTGGGAACAGAATCCATGTGTATGTCTACACTGTAATTAAAAACCTGCCACTAGCCCATGCCAGCTGTCTACACTGCAATTAAACAGCCTTAGCCCAAGCCCCAGTCATCTGGCACAGACTAGCCACTGGATTCTAACTGAAGTGTAGACATAGCCCATATGTCCTGATTTCTACTCCAGTGCTTAAACCATTAGACACTGCTTTCCTCATCTTACTCTTCCAGATTAAAACAAAAAGAAAAAAGGCTTCAAAATATTAGCTTATAAGATATAACCACAAAGGACCATACTGTACTGGTTCCAGAGGCCAAAGGAAAGGGATGGATTCGATGACCCAATACATAGTTTTTGTAATTCTATTAATGAAGTGAATGCAAAAACTGCATACATTTCAAGACAGGTCAAACGCTTCCCTTAGATGTCTACTTGTAGCTCCCATGGATTTCAGTAGCAATCATGTATATCCAAGGGTGAGTGCTGGCTATAAATCTGTACATTTACTAGAGCTGGTTTAAAACCAATTCAAAATGTTGATGAACACTCATTAAAAAAATAAATGGAAAAAGCTGGTCAAAAACAACATGACATTTTAGTGAAAATTTCAACAAAAATTCTTTCCTAATTTCAAAACTTTTGGCCAAAAACATTTACAATGTGATTCTGAAAAATGCTTGAGAATCAGGCCCTTAAGAAAGTGGAACAATATTATAAAACAACATAGGCATGTGCTATTGGATAAATTCTGCACTCTGCTGTGCATATACAACTCTCATTTATGCCCATTCACAGCATAACTCGGGGCAGCATTTTGTCCCAGTCATAATAACTGGTTAAAGAAACTAGTGAACTGCATAGAAACAACCGATAAATTAAGATGTGATGTAGAAATTTTCCCATTAGATGCTTTTTTAAACTCCGTCCTTATTCCAAACATACTACGTTTTTCTTAAAAGGCACAAATCTCAACATGATTTTTCATCCCAGTCCCCAATTCTTTTAGACAGAGATACAATAAGGAATGTCATGACAAATGTGGGTCTTACTGAATTTTAGAGACCTTTTCAGCTCATACTAGTTGGACAGAAAAATTGAACTGCATTAAGCAAGCCTGATAGAAATTCCCTGTTTAAATACCAAATGTAATCAATAGCTGGATAGGAATAGCTTTTTTTATAATGTAAGACTACAGCAATTCTGTGTACTCCCTTTACATGGTAGACCTTTGCCCTACCTCATCAAGTTTGAGGTTTCGTTTTCTGGCTGCTGCTTCACTATTGAACTCCACATCAGATTTATCTGTATTGCTGCAGTCTGTCATAGTGGATTCCTCTTCTGTACCTTCAGGTGTCCCTCCACTTGGTTGCTGAATTTTAGAATTCTGTTCTGGTGGGCGCTTCCAGTGGGGTCTTGTTGCCATCCACAAAATAAGAGCACCAAAGATTAGAATCAGAAGACCAAGAGTGTTGACAAAAATCGCCTCTGGTGGAGATGTGCTATATGCAGGATTTTTCCTTTGCAGGAAAAAATAAATAAAAAGAACTGTTTTAAGGACAATCATCTTAAAGTTGCCTAAAAAAAAAAAGACTACTATTCATGTTGTTAAAAATAAACACTGGATCAATACTAGAATACATTGGTGTATGCAAACTTGACGATAGTTTTCATCGTTGAATTTAATGAGCAAACAAGTGGAAGGGTGAAATTATGAAATATAGTACTTACAGAGCAAAAATAAGTTTCTCTGTGAATCCCATGAGAGCTGTTGCAATCACTGTTGCAAAGATGAGAAGGCCAGAATAAATATGTATTGGCATGAGAGATGCTCGAAGAGAAACTGGAGCAAAGGGCAGCAGAAAGACAGCAAAACCTAAGACAAGCTAAACACAGAATACAGATTCAGCATTAAAACTGTGAAAGAAATCTGCACTTTTAAATGAAAATTGAAACCACCCTAAAAGGTTCATTTTTAAAGTGTCTGAGATCCAAACCTAATTGGACTAGGAATATATTTTTAAGTATGTTGCCCTATAGTGTTAAACGCAAAGACAATATTGTGCTAGTTCCTAAGACACAGTCCATGAAATGGATTATAAATAAACCAATCTTCTACCACTGTCCAAACTAAGTGGAAATGGTAAAAAGTAACCACACTGCATAGTGAAAAACACCATTTTAAGTTACATAAGAATGGCCATACTGGGTCAGACCAAAGATCCATCTAGCCCAGGATCCTGTCTTCCAACAGTAAAGCTTTCATTTTCAATAAACTATGGCAGAATAATACTGTGTGGAGTGAAAATTATTTTTATTTTAACAGTATCCTCTTTCATTTTGATTTCTCCCCCTTCCCACAAATCAACTAGTCTGACCTGTATAAGACAGGCTAAAGAATTTCACCTGGATATCCCTGTATTGAGCCAAGTAACTTAAGTCTGACTAAAACATATCTTCCAAAAAGGCATCAAGTCTTGATTTAAAGACATCAAGAGATGGAAAATCCACCATTTCACTCTGTAGTTTCTTCCAGTGGTTAATCCCACTCACTGTTAAAAATGTGCATCTTACTTCTAATTTAAATTTGTCCTGCTTTATCTTCCAGCCATTGGCTCTTGTTATGCCTTTCTCTGCTAAAGAGCCCTATATTTTCTCCCTGTGAAGAAATCACCTCTCAGTTTTCTTTCTGATAAACTAAACATGTTGAGCTCTTTAATCTCTCATATTAAGGCATTTTTCTAGCCCTCAAATATTTTTTATGGCTTTTCTCTGCACCTTCTCCAGTTTCTCAACATCCTTTTTAAAATGCAGTCACCAGAACTGGATGCAGTATTCCAGTATCAGTCTCATGAATGGTGTATACAAAGGTAAAATCACCTACCTACTCACTGTTCCCATTTATATATCTAAGGATCGCATTAGCCTTTTTTACGCCAGCATTGGGAGGTCATGTTGAGTTACTTGTCCATTAAGACCCCTAAGTCCTTTTCAGAGTCCCTGTTTTCCAGGATAGAGCCCCCATTCTATAGGGATGGCCTGCATTCTTTTCTATTCCTGGATAGATTACCTTTCACTTCACTGTATTCAAATAAATTTTGTCCAAATAGAGCAGGTTACAGTACCATATCCATAGGAACAGAGTATCTTCTAGCTACAGTACTGTATATGAGCATTGTCTCAGGAATTCTACTGAAATATAATTATTCAGACTATTAATTTGTAAAAACTTATCATATTAAAACTTTTTTCTTTAGGCATTACTGCTTTGCTATAGAAATGTTGAATGGTGGGCAATGGTGGAATGTCTAATAATGAGAGTAATATTTTTTATATTTCAATAGGCCTCTCATAAACCAGTAATTGTTGCTCTTTTAGTCAACAATAGACCGTATGCTGAACAGCGATGCAAAATGCTCCCCCTTTGCAGTATCAGAACACGACTCCCTGCTCTTGCCAGCCTGGAGAATGAGGGACAAAGCTCAGGAGAGGGCATTTTCTGTGTTTCCTCGTGACCATTGGGTAACCAAGCCCTCTTTTAATTGTATAGGCTTCAGCTCAAAATGCAGAATCACTAAACTGAAGGTAGAGAAAATGACTCATATTAAACTTATAGAGTATGTCAACACAACAAGCAAGGGATGTGATTCCCAGGTCGTGTACACATACTTGTGCTAGCTCTTATCTGAGCTAATGCACTAAAAATAGTAGTGCAGCAATGATAGCACAGGCTAGCTTCCCTGAGTACAAACCCACTTGAACCCTTTGAGTACATACTCGGGACAACTGGCCCCCACGACTGCCGCCGTTGCCCATGCTACTGTGGTGATACTACTATTTTTACATCAAAGTAAAATAAACAAAATACATTTTGTGATATAGTATCCTTGACATTTTTTAATCGTTTGTGTGTTTATTTGCACATTTGCAATATTCAGTAAATCAAAATAGGTCTCCTCGTAGTTAATGTAAATGATTGAGGTTCTACTGTACTTTAATTAATTATAGGACACATTCTTCAGCTTTATATCTTATTTATAAATACAGTAGTTAAAATCTGACCTGCAGAGTATAAAATATAACAGCAGCCAGTCCAATCCAGCTGTGCAGACTGTACATGTTGGGAATGTTCTTGGCATTGTGGAAATCAAAAACAGCTACCAGAGAAACAATTGCAAGAATCATTGCTATGGTATTTAACCCAGCATGGATGAATTTAATCAGGAGTTTGCTGCATTTCCAGGTCCATGGCAATCTGTACACAATAATGGCTGAGGAGGGAATAAAAGCAAGATTTAATAGTAAATCTCTTTTCTATAAGGATTTTGATAATCATGCATAATTCAAATAATTCCAGTGTGAACTACAGAACAGGAAAAACTTCAGAGGAGTCAGATTTTTTTCCTCCCACTTCACAGTGTTACATGTAATCTCATTAGTTCCTAACACACAATTCAGGCCAAAGTATAACCTCTAGGGAGAAACTTTCTTCTAACTTTTTCGTAGAAGTTTTGTCTAAGCAGGTTAAAAACTAACAGCAAACAAATGTTAGGCCCCACTCCTGAAGCCTGATCTGTGTGGGATCCTACAGGGCACATGGGTCCTCTTTTGCAGATAAGATTGCAGGATTGTGGCCTAATTCATTTATCCATGGGATCATCTACTGGAAAAATTTATTCAGATGCCTTTACTCATTTTAAATAGCGCTTTACTCCTCAAGTAGCTCCATTGCCCCAATGAGACTATATATGGAGTAAGATGCTACTCAGTGAGAGTGAGGGAATCAAAATCTGGCCCTTAAAACCAAAGGGGTTAGGCAAAAACTTAATCTTGTATCAGTATAGTTTTTAGTATATGCATATTGCAAAAGAATGTTAGCAAATTGTATATTTTGTCTAAGTCTGAAAGTATTACTCTCCTGTCAAGTACTGACTTTTTAGATACCACATGCCCCCTTCCTGAGAAAATTTGTGGAATGAATCGCTGTGCAATTGTTATTACTAATTCAGAATCCACTAAATGTACACAAGTCATGTCTTTTTTGGCACTGACCCCTTTTACACAGCTGTCAGTCCTTAAACTATATTATTTACAGAAAGGAGAGGCTTCATCTGACTCTGGATTGCCGATGAAATAGCATTATCTTAACTGCTCACCAGTAAGAAAAAAACAGATTATGAGCACGGGTCCCTCCCTTCCAAGGAAATATCAATGAAGGGAGGAAAAGCAACTGAATGAAGAGAAGCAGAAATTTACCACTTTAATGTAAAAAAAATCCAAAAATCATTTAATGGTTGGAGGGGACAGTCCCTTCACAATAAACAAAGCAACGGTTTCTTAACAATGAGCTAATTGATAAAATCCTCATTTAATTTTTCTGGCTGCAGACTGGCATTCAGATGTGTTAGGATCAAGCTGAGTGTATATATAGTTAACTATGCTGAAAACAAAAGAATGAGAGTATTCCTAGCTATATGAAATGTTCCTGCTCTGCGGGAGCATGAATGTACTCTTGTGTACACTGGGGAGAGGGGGAGTGTATTTCTTGACTTTTCCCCAGTAATATAAGGATAAAATCACTACTTAGCAAAATAAACAGCACTCATGCTTTCAGTTCACTGCTGCGCTATAATCTTAGCATTATTAATGAAATCATATATGATAGGAATCCTGAAAGGAAATATGTGTTGTGTGTGTTTGGATGAATAATAATGAATGGCAAATTGCTTTTAAGGCCCTATTTATGCATTTGGATTTTTATTTGGGTACAATGCATGCCAGAAATTACAGAATTTCACTACACAATTCACAAAGAGAACTCTGTTCACCAGTGGAATGTCCTTGAATATGAACAGCTCTCAGATCAATGTAAATTTCTACATCCTATGGGAAGCATAACGTAGGAATGAAAAAATGCTCTTAATATAACTGTGCATACAGCATTTAGGTATTTTATGGGGTTTTGTTCAAGAATGGGATACAAGTAAAGCATGCACTATTCAAACTCAGAAAAGATGGCAGCCTCATTTTCAAGACAGCTTGACAGGAGTCAAACCACATGACATAGCAAAGATTGCTACAGTTCAGCATGTCAGTCTCATGATTACTATCTAACAAGAAGGAAAACGCCTTGCCTTGTCCTACTATGAATGAAGCTAAGTAGCATAATCGTAAACAACTTCTTGAAGATTTTCATGTAATTATTCCCAAAGTTTTCTGAAAATAATGTGGGCATTATTCTGCCCTCTGATACACAAATGCGACTTCTATTATTAATGGGTATCTAGGGCAGAATTTGGTCCTTTATATTTTACAAACTAATAATAATATTTTAAAAAATGAGAAATTTACATTTTCTATTACATATGAAATTTTTTATTTCAAATTAAAAATGACTAAGAGTTACAAAGTTAAAAGCCAATGCCAGAATATTACTCCTTAACTCTGAAAAGTTATTGGCTAATTTAAGGATAGTTGGATTTTATTTAGGATAGGAGACTATTAAAGGTGTTGTTACCTATAAACACAATATTTATTCACATACTCAGAGCACAGGAGCTTTGAGGCATCCCCATGAACTAAATGATAAACAGCTGTAAGAGTTTACATTTCTTCATTTCTTATGGTCTTTAACTCACAGCTGTAGAGCTGAGTGATTACTTGATTTTTTTGGTTTGAGGGCCAAACCAGGAAAAAATTGGTTAGTTTCAAACTAAAATGGATTTTTTTCGGTTTCTTGACAAAATGATAAATCAAACCAAACCAAAAAAAAATTGTTTCAGATAAAAAACTCCCAAAACAATGAAAAAAAAATCAAAACAAAACAACTTTGTTGGGGGAGGGGAGACTTCATTTAGTTTTTGGGTTGTTTTTCGATCCACAATGGTTTTTGTTTGGTTCCTGATGTTTTTCACTTCCCCTCCCAAATAAATATAATTACATTTTTAAATGAAAAGTCCAAACATTTTATTTCAAAATTATCAAAACCAACTGTTTTGACTTTTTCAGGAAAAAAATCCATTTTAGTTTGGCTGAAACTAGACACCAAATTTGATCTTAATTCACAAATAGTTTTGATGCCCTAAAAAATGCATTTTGGGGTCATATTTTCTATTCACTAAAAGAATTTTGCCCAGGTCTACTCATGTAGTAGTTGTTTACTGGAACTAGGTGATCATAACTCATAACTTAAAGCATGCAGCTTCTCTCTGGCAGCAACAGTGGGTCAAGGCTGGCATCACTGATGACCCAGATGTTTCAAGGGAAGCAAGGAGCACGTGGCAGCAGGTGTTGCTCTGGCCTCAAGAGACAGCACTTTATTTCCACATAGTCTTAAGTTTTACAGGGTAGGTTTCCCTTTACTCCGTATCAAAGACCACCTTTGTAGCTTCAGGGCCAATTAAGTGTATCCAGATATTCTGGATAAAGTAATTGTAATTCTAGTGGGCAGTTTTTAAGCCGTACTTCATCATATGGAAAATCCTATCTGAATGTCCCTGGTTGTACAAGATCAGATGTTCCAGAAATGTGTAGGCTCAGGAGGAAACTATTTTGGTCCATGCTGGGAAAGACTGGTGCATCCTCTGCTTTGAGTTCTAGCATGAGGTGCACACTCAATAAGAATTATCTCTTGATAAAAATAATTAATAGCTTTATCAACAATCCCACATCCATCACATCCCCTCATTCTCAGCACTTCTTAAAATATTGTGGAATGTACCTCAGTTCCTCAGTTCTCTGTTGGTAAATTATTTCATAACTTTCCTACTAAATGCTAACCTAAGCATAAGATGCTTTTTCAATTAATAAAAATAATTTTGTTTACCATTAAACAGTTAAAGTTTATAGAGGCCCAACTTAAGATAGGACTTATAATACTTCACACAGATGACACTCTAAATAATCTGGGAAGATTTATTCCATCATCCCCACTGATGAACACTGGCTTGCATACCTTTCTAGATCTTCCTGAGATTCCTTCATAAATAAAAAAGTTACATTTAAAATTGTTCAGAAACTTGTTTGGCACAAATGGATTGAGGAAGATGTAATGCATTTTCTATCATCTTTTTAGGAAACTTTCAGAATTGAATTATAAGGGCAAAAATTCCACTGGCTTTTGGATAAATTGTGGGAATGGATATTTATGTGTCCAAGAGTTTAGCAACTATTCAGACATGCTAAGGTTCCTTGGTCACCCGTTTTGGCATAATCCTAATTTACTGTACTATTTCTTCTTGTAAAGGCAATTTAGGGAAGAAGTTTGGGTTCAACTATAGTTGCTTATTTGTGTCTCTTTTTGGGAATGCCTTAGGAGTTGTTCAGGCTGTGTTTGAGGCCCAGTTGTTATGGCCTCCATAACTGTACTTGAACTGATAATTTTTTGCTTCCATTATCCATTTTACAGTGACAAATGGGAATTTTGCAGGTGCAACACAGATGTATTCAAAGTTTTGTGAAACTAAGGAATTCCAGTGAAAATGTTGGTCTTAAAACTCAGGTGATTAAGGGCTCACCATCCCTTCCACTCCCATGCGTGGAGGAACCTAAATTATTTTCTGTTTATGTTCATATACTGGCACCATGCCCATCCCTGTGGTAACTAGGGGGCAGTTGGAGGTGGACATAAAAAAGCGAGGGGAATACAGCTTTGAGGCATTCTCCAATCCTACGCAATCCTCCATTCAGCCCATTTACCAAATAAAGATATTGAAACAGTGACAAGTATTTCTAAAAACTGCTGTGAAATTATCTTATTAGTTAAGAAAATTAATAATTTCATTAACATTTAATTTAGCTACATTAAATATGCGTGCTAATCTCTGAACCTGCTCATCCTCGTACACACTGTTGTGTCAAACTCATCTTGGAGGTAGAGCTGGTGACATGCAATAAAGATTTTTTTACCTCTGTGTAGGGGCCCATGCACCTTTTTCTTTCACAGCTCATTTACTATGTCTGATCTCCAGTTGTGCTTATTCTTGCGTCACTTACAAAGAACAGCAATACAACCAGCTTTCTGCCTTCCTCCTGGGCTGAATTTAGATTGTCTCGGTCATTTTACAAGTTTACTTCTCAACCACTGTCCACGCTTCTTTTTCATACCTCACACTTCTGCTTTTCCGTAACTTTCCACCCTTAAATAACCGCATGTGCTCATTCTATTCTCAGTTTGGATGATCTGGTTACCCATTCATATCCCACAGTTAAGTTTAATTTGAGATTCCATTCTAATACAATATTAATTACTTTGAAATTGTACTTCTTTTCACAGTTTGTGTACAAAGGGGTGCCCTATTTTAAGGCCTGATCCAATTCCAAATCCCTTTTAAGTCAATGGCAGTCTTTCGATGGACTTCAGTGAATTTTAGATCTGGTCTATAACCTTGTTGTTTATGTTCTTAATCTTGTATTAATCCCAATTTCTTGCACAATCTTGTTTTCATTCTCCACATTTGCTTTTCCTGTTATTTGACAATATTAACTGTACTCAGAGTTTAATATCATAGATAATTCTTTTACCAATGACTTCTTTTTACACTTATTTCTTTTGAGCTGTGAGGACCTTTTATTTACTTTTTAAAAATATTGTGCAAATATTGCTTTAAACAAAACCTTTGGTCACAGCAGAAGGGCAAACCAAATCTCGGGGTGGTTGTGATGGTGGTGGGGGAAAGGTCTATAGAGAGAAACTTGTTTACTTTCTGCACAAATAAATTCCCCTGCTTGTAAATAAAAGTTGTTCATGTGCTGCAGACTGATTAAGGGCCTTGTAACAGAGTCCTTGGTGGTTGCTTCCTCAGGGGGTGGGGGAACCTGACCAAGCCCAGTTATCTACAACAGGTGGTCACAACACCAGCCCCACTTCCGTACTATTGGCAGGTGGTGGTCTGCCCTTTGTGGACTGCCTTAAGTCTCTCTGGTTGGGAGATCAAAATGGAAGTCACAAAACCCCATGCCTTCACGGATACTTTCTCCATGAGGTCCCAGAAAAAGGGACTGGGGAAGGGAGCTAGTGAATCTACAGTGCTGTCAACAATCCAGTCACAAGGTAATGGGTTTGTGGAAATAGCTCTAGCTAGGTCTCCGTGGCAGACTCAACCTGTCTGTCTTGCCCTCGGAGTCTGCTGTATGCTACTTAGTGGTGAAGGTCTCCAACCTAGGAGTTCACTCTGCAGTATCAGGAGTCACTCCTACAGCCTGGTGCCTAGAGCAGTGGTTCTCAACCACAGGTACACGTACCCTCGGGGGTACACAGAGGTCTTCCAGAGGGTACATCAGCTCATCTAGACATTTGCTTAGTTTTACAACAGGCTACAGAAAAAGCACTAGCAAAGTCGGTACAACTAAAATTTCATACAATGACTTGTTTATACTGCTCTAAATACTATACACTGAAATGTCAGTACAATATTTATATTACAGTTGACTTATTTTATAATTATATGGTAAAAATGAGAAAGAACAATTTTTCAGCAATTGTGTGCTGTGACACTTCTGTACTTTTATGTCTGATTTTCTAAGCAAGTAGTTTTTATGTGAGGTAAAACCTGGCGGTACACAAGACAAATCAGACTCCTGAAAGGGGTGCAGTAGTCTGGAAAAGTTGAGAGCCACTGGCCTAGGACAATCCTGCTCTTCCACCACCACCCCCCGCCTCCCTTGACTGCAGTTTCCACCCTTTCAGCCTTCCTCCCTCTTCTGTATAATTGAGAGGGCCAGAAGGGTGGGGCTAGTCCTATCACAAGGGCCTCTCTGGCCTCTTCCTTGCCCATGAGGCTCTATTCACCCTGTCACAGGCCTGATCCATCTCCTACTGAAGTCAATAGGAGTTTTACCATTAGAAGTGTAATCAGACCCTACAACTGCACTTCATGTGATCTACTGAACCTATTAGAAACGGACAAAAAATAAATATTTTTTCTTTAAGCTACCAAACTGGGACTACTTCCCCACTGAAGGAATGAGTTTTGGATTTTATTTTTAAAATCACAACTCCCTGTCCAAACCAAAACTAAAAGGCCACCCACACCCTTATGTTTTGATTTTAAATCTGAGGCTATGTCTACACTGAAAAGTTACATCAGGCTAGCTGTGTCAGTCAGGGCTAACAACCTGCAGTGTAGAGTGCTTCCATCAATGTAGATAACGTTGTTTGGGTAGGTGGTGTTGCCACTCTGAAAGAAAAACTTCTTTCATCCGCGTACGCTGTGTCTGCACTAGGGGGCATAGCTGACATCGACAGCCCCATCGTGTAGATGCAGCCTGACTTTTCTGCTGCAGGAATGTGCATGCAGCAGTTTCCTATGAAATAGTGTGATATTTTGGACTAGTGAGCTTACTGGATGAATCTGAATCATCATTCAGCAGTGAACCAAACAAAAACTTTGGTATTTAAAGTGGTCAAAAATAACCTTCTAAATTAACCACTACTGTATAAAGTGAAAAAAAAGACACTAATTTACATTTATATTGAAATTTTTTGCAAACAGAAGGGCTAGAAATGATTCCCTGCCCTCCTGCAAAAAAGTTTAAATGCTGAACAAAAAGAAAAAAGTGGTAAAATAATCTGGTATTTTACTTTTTTTCTGCACTGCACCTGGACATTTGTTAATATAGGACTTGATTCTGCTCCTGTGGAAGCTGACACAAATTTTACCAGATTGCAGTGGGAGTAGATTCTTGGAATCCTTTCTGTTATTCTTCTATGTCCATTTCCTCTATTATTCTATCCATTTTATTTTCACCCAACACTTCAGTATTTTCTGATGCAGTCTAATGCCTTCATTTTTGCACTCTGTAATCTCAATTTGGACCAAATCATAGACATAATAGATTAATGTCACTGTTATTCCACTCACCCATAGCTTTCCTACCACTTTCTCTATTGTTTAAAGCCTAATAAGAGAATTGCAAGTTTTTCTCTTCTCCCCCATATTACATAAAGGTACAATTGTGCACCACAGTATGTCTTCATTCGTTGTTTCTGGTGAGCTCGCAAACATTCTAAGTAATAAAAGTTAAGTCACAGTCCAAAATGGAGAGTAACGATTAGCCCATTCTGAGCACCCTCTGCATTTAGATCAAAGGTGCTAGGGACTAATGGTGTGTTATGGAAGGGAAAGGAGAAATAGTTAATATTATCGGGGTAGTTGTTTAACAGGAAGCGCTTGAAAGTCATTGAAAGTTTGAAGACTAAGCAACCAAAAACAGTTATTGAAAACAGCTCCCTCCCCGCCCTGGCCACTTCACAATAGTTAGGTTGCAGCGTTAAAAATACATAAAACAAGAAGTGGAAGCCCGATGGGGTGACTTGCACTGAAGCCAGAGTGACTAATTGCTTTTTAAATGGCATATAGGATGCTGCCGTTGGCTCTGGCTAAGGCAAAACTTCCCTGGGCATGGTGTCAGTGGTGCAGACCCTCCCTTCTCTTTCCTGATTCGCTTGTTCCCGGGCGAAGCAGCGACCCAGACGCGGCAAGAGGAAGAGGAGCAGAGTAACGCCTCAGCCCTGACATTTAGTTCCACAACTTGCATGAAGGCTGCACCCTGCCTGCCTGCCAGCGCGCCGCCGCGTTACTCAAAGCGCACAGAAATGCCAGGCCAGGGTAGATCAGCGGCCCCAGCGCAAAACCCACCCAGCCGCCTGGGCGAGTCACGAAAGCCGCGTTGTCCCTTCCCCGGGGGGGCGGGGCGCTCACGAGCGAGAACGCGAGTCTCCGGGCTGCGCCTGTCAACAATAACAAGAGCCGCACGAGGCTGTGCGCTGGCCTGTCCCGGCAGGTCCGCCCAGTCCCTCCAGCCCCATGCCCCGCTCCTCGCCCCGCAGCCCCACGCGCGCCCGGGCCCCCCTCCTCCCAGCCCCCCAGGCTTCCTCGCCCCCGGCCCGGCCCGGGTCCCCCGGCGCCCGCCCCGCGCCCTCTGGGGCAGGCGCCGCGCACGCACCGATCCCCTGGATGAAGACGAAGCCGGTGATGATGAGGACCGGGTGCCAGTTGAACTCCGCCGAGCCCCCGTCCCAGCTGAGCCCCTCCCGGTAATGAAAGACCCAGATGAGGGCGAAGAGCACGGAGAGGAAGCCAAGCAGCAGCGCCGAGACCAGCAGCACGAGGAAGAGCCTGTAGCCCTCCATCTTCCGAGCCCCGCACGCACGCCCCAGCCAGAGGGGCAGGCGCGAGCGCTAATCCCCTTCCGTCGGGCCGCGCAGCCGGGCCGGGGCGCCAGGGGGAGAGGAAGTGGGAAGGGGGCAGAGTCGCTGCCAGTGCAGAGGGAGGCACCCACGCGTACCCTCCCCGCGAGAGAGGAACACACCCCTTCCCTCCCCCCACTGGATGTGTGGCTCAGCACTTCAGCAAGTCACTAGCGTGGCGAGGCAAACACGTCTTGTCCAAGAGGTGCTCCGCCGGTGACTGCCAGACGCAGTTACCGTTTGCCCCACCGCGGGGGTTAGCATTGTGTTTGGGGAAAGCATGGGTTATTAGCCCTCTTTCATTTGGGTCCCTTTCTGGGCTGGTAGGTTGCCATCACTGCCTCCCTCCTTCCCTCAGCTTTTCTGCCTTGCTTGTTGATGAAAAGTCTCATCGCGTTTAAGATTTTGAGGAAATACTTTTTTCTCTCAGTTCCTCACATTTTGGACAGTGGTGAACAAAGTGTTTTTCTATCTCAGGCTCTCCTCTTTCAGATAGAGTCCTCCTCTGGATTTTGGTGCTTTCTTTCTGGTTCATAGCCACTGATTTTGTATTTGGTAAGAATCAGCCTTATATATATATATAAATCAGTGTTATACATTTCGCTGTAGTGAGGTGGTCTGCTGGGGTGGCAGATGAATATATTGAGGCAAACTACAAGGATTCAGAGACAGGCTACAAAGACAAAGGTAGGCAGCCAAAATCACAAAATAGACTCAGAATGTTACACAGAAAAACTGACAGACATACAGAAAAACACAGTACAGAAATATACTTAGGTATGTCTACATTATGAAATTAGGTTGATTTTATAGAAGTCGATTTTTAGAAATTGATTTTATACAGTCGATTGCGTGTGTCCCCACTAAGCACATTAAGTCGGCGGAGTGCGTCCTCACTACCATGGCTAGCATTGACTTACGGAGCGGTGCACTGTGGGTAACTATCCCGCAGTTCCCGCAGTCTCCGCTGCCCACTGGAATTCAGGGTTACGCTCCCAATGCCTGATGGGGCAGATATTGTCGCCGGTGGTTTTGGGTACATGTCGTCAGTCACCCCTCCCTCCGTGAAAGCAATGGCAGACAATCGTTTCGCGCCTTTTTTCCGTGCAGACACCATACCACGGCAAGCATGGAGCCTGCTCAGCTCAGCTTACCGTCACCCCTGCTGTTGTGTCCTGGGTGCTGCTGTAAGCAGACGGTGCAGTAGGACCACTAACCGTCATCATCCACCGCTTCTGTTGCAACGCTGCTCTCCTGCTCTTGTAAATGAGCTCAGTCTCACTAGCAAATTTCTCCATGTTGTCGTCATCTACCACTTCCGTTGCAACTCTGCTCTCCTGCTCTCCTGGTGCCATAAATCAACCTCACAGGTCCTCTCGTCGTTCTGTAGAAATATCTATTCTCGTGGCATCCGTCGTCAGCCACCGCTTCCGTTGCAACTCTGCTCTCCTCCTCTCCTGCAGATGCCATACCACGGCAAGCATGGAGCCCACTCAGCTCACCGCTGCTGTTGTGAGCATTGTAAACACCCCACGCATTATCCTGCAGTATGTGGAGAACCTGCAAAAGCAGGCGAGGAGGTGACGACAGTGCGGTCATGATAGTGATGAGGACGTGGACACAGACTTCTCTCAAAGCACGGGCCCTGGCAATTTGGACATCATGGTGGTAATGGGGCAGGTTCCTGCCATGGAACACCGATTCTGGGTCCGGGAAACAAGCACAGACTGGTGGGACCGCATAGTGTTGCTGGTCTGGGATGATTCCCAGTGGCTGCAAAACTTTCGCATGCATAAGGGCACTTTCATGGAACTTTGAGACTTGCTTTCCTCTGCCCTGAAGTGCAAGAATACCAAGATGAGAGCAGCCCTCACAGTTGAGAAGCAAGTGGTGATAGCCCTCTGGAAGCTTGCAATGCCAGATAGCTACTGGTCAGTGGGGAATCAATTTGGAGTGGGTAAATCTACTGCGGGGGCTGCTGTGATCCAAGTAGCCAACAGAATCACTGAGCTGCTGCTATCAAGGGTAGTGACTCTGGGAAATGTGTAGGTCATAGTGGATGGCTTTGCTGCAATGGGGTTCCCTAACTGTGGTGGGGCGATAGACGGAATGCATATCCCTATCTTGGGACGGGACCACCAGGGCAGCCAGTACATAAACCGCAAAGGGTACTTTTCAATGGTGCTGCAAGCGCTCGTGGATCACAAGGGACGTTTCTCCAACATCAATGTGGGATGGCTGGGAAAGGTTCATGACGCTGGTGTCTTCAGGAACTCTGGTCTGTTTAAATGGCTGCAGGAAGGGATTTACTTCCCAGACCAGAAAATAACTGTTGGGGATGTTGAAATGCCTATAGTTATCCTTGGGGACCCAGCCTACCCGTTAATGCCCTGGCTTATGAAGCCATACACAGGCACCCTGGACAGTAGTAAGAAGCAGTTCAACTATAGGCTGAGCAAGTGCAGAATGGTGATAGAGTGTGCATTTGGACATTTAAAAGCGCGCTAGTGTAGTTTACTGACTAGGTTAGACCTCAGCGAAACCAATATTCCCATTGTTATTGCTGCTTGCTGTGTGCTCCACAATATCTGTGAGAGTAAGGGGGAGACGTTTATGGCGGGGTGGGAGGTTGAGGCAAATCGCCTGGTGGCCGATTATGCACAGCCAGACATCAGGGCGATTAGAAGAGCACAGCAGGGCACGCTGTACATCAGAGAAGCTTTGAAAACCAGTTTCGTGACTGGCCAGGCTACGGTGTGACAGTTCTGTTTGTTTCTCCTTGATGAAAACCTGCCCCCTTTGTTGACTCTACTTCCCTGTAAGCCAACCGACCTCCCCCCTTCGATCACCACTTTCAGAGGCAATAAAGTCATTATTGTTTCAAAATTATGCATTCTTTATTAATTCATCACACCAATAGGGGGAAAACTCGCAAGGTAGCCTGGGAGGGGTGGGTGAGGAGGGAAGCACTGGGAGGAGTGGTGGATAAGGGGAGGAGGGAAGGACAAGTCTACACTACAGTTCAAAACTTATTGAATGCCAGTGGCTGGGTGCCTGTAGCCTCCCCCCACCTCCCACGTTCTTGGGCATCTGGGTGAGGAGGATATGGAACTTGGGGAGGAGGGAAGGCAGTTATACAGGGGCTGCCACGGAGGTCTGTGCTCCTGCTGCCTTTCCTGCAGCTTCACCAGACACCTGAGCATGTCAGTTTGCTCCCCCATTAGCCTCAGCATTACATCCTGCCTCCTCTCATCGTGCTCCTCCCTCCTCTCATCGCATTCATTTAATGCTTTCCTAGACTCTGCCATTGATTGCCTCCACGCATTCTGCTGAGCTCTTTCAGTGCAGGAGGACTGCATGAGCTCTGAGAACATATCATCCCAAGTGCATTTTTTTCACCTTCTAGTCTGTGCTAGCCTCTGGGATGGAGTTGATAGGGGGAGCGTAGAAACATTTGCAGCTGCGGGAGGGAAAAAAGGGAGAGTAGTATTTAAAAAGATACATTTTAGAGAACAAAGTGAAGACTATTTCACACTGAATCAAGTGATTCACATTACATAGCACATGTGCCTGCCATTTTGGTGCAAGACATCACACACCCTCAGCTGGGCAACAGAATTCAGCTTGCAGGCAGCCATGGTAAGGCAAAGGGTTTCGGCTCCTTCAACCTTCATAACATGTGGGAACAGTTTCAAACAGCAGCATCCTCCTTTCCCATACCAAGCAAAGCCCGTTGGGTTGGCCATTTAAAAGGAGGGGCTGCGGTTTTAGGGTGAATGTGCAGCACAATCCAAACCCACTCCTCCCTGCCAAATTCTCTGGGATGATCACTTCATCCCCCACCCCCACTTCATGGCTAGTATCAGGGAAGATCCCTGTCAGCCAAATGTGAACAGCTCAGCATGAACGGGCCTCCCCCCACCACGTGACTAACAGCGGGGATGATTTCTTTTCAGCCAAAGGCAACCAGCCCAGCAGGAACAGGCACCTCTGAATGTCCCCTTAAACAAATTTCCCATATTTCAACCAGGTGACCATGAATGATATCACTCTCCTGAGGCTAACACAGAGAGATAAAGAATGAATGTTGCTTGAATGCCACCAAAGTCTGGGTCCATTTGCTGCAATGCTTTGTTCTGCAATGCGTTCAGGCTACTTGCTACTGGCTTGGCATGGTAAAGTGTCCTACCGTGGAAGACGGAATAAGGCTGCCTTCCCCAGAAACCTTCTACAAAGGCTTTTAGAGTACCTCCAGGAGAGCTTCATGGAGATATCCCTGGAGGATTTCTGCTCCATCCCCAGACACATTAACAGACTTTTCCAGTAGCTATACTGGCCACAAATGCATCCCAAATCTTCAGGGCAAATTAATCAGTAAACACGCTTGCTTTTAAACCCTGTATTATATTTACAAAGGTACACTCACCAGAAGTGCCTTCTCCGGCTTCATGGTCTGGGTGCCTGCCTTGGGAGGGTTAGGAGGGTATTGGCTCCAGGGTGATGAAGAATTCCTGGCTGCCGGGGAGAAGGGATTCTCCGCTTGCCTGCTCTGTGCTATCCTCAACCTCCTCCTCCTCCTCATCTTCCTCCTCCACAAAATCCTCTTCCCTTGCAGGTGTCCACGGACAGTGGTGGGGTAATGGTAGGGGAGGCTCCCTAGAATTGCATGCAGCTTATCATAGAAGCGGCATATCTGGGTCTCTGACCCAGAGCGACTGTTGCCTCCTTTGTTTTTTGATAGGCTTGCCTGAGCTCCTTAACTTTCACGTGGCACTGCTGTGTGTCCCTGTTGTAGCCTCTGTCCATCATGCCCTTGGAGATTTTGGCAAATATATTGGCATTTCATCTTTGGAACGGAGTTCTGCCTGCATGGATTCTTCTCCCCATACAGCGATCATATCCAGTACCTCTCGTTCAGTCCATGCTGAAGCTCTTTTGTGACTCTGGGACTACATGGTTACCTGTGCTGATGAGCTCTGCATGGTCACCTGTGCTGATCAGCTCGCCACGCTGGGCAAACAGGAAATGAAATTCAAAAGTTCGCGGGGCTTTTCCTGTCTACCTGGCCAGTGCATTTGAGTTGAGAGTGCTGTTCAGAGTGGTCACAATGGAGCACTGTGGGATAGCTCCCGGAGGCCAATCCTGTCGAATTGCATCCACACTACCCCAAATTCAACCCAGCGAGGACGATTTTAGCACTAAACCCCTCGCAGGGGAAGAGTACAGAAATTGATTTTAAGAGCCCTTTAAGTTGACAAAACAGGCTTGGTCGTGTGGACGGGGTGTAGGGTTAAATCAACCGAATGCTGCTAAATTCAACCTAAACTCGTAGTGTAGAGCAGGGCTTAGAGATAGAGAAGTATGTCTACACTGCACTCTAAGACAGGGTCTGTGGGAGCTTTGCTTGTGTACTTGATGTTTCCAAGCCCAATTGCTGGACCCAGGTCTCACAGCTGTGCTAATGTGTCATTACTGTACTATGCAGACCTTCTGACTTGGGTCTGTGTCTTGACCTGCTTCCACACTGCAAAATGATTCGGGCTCTGACCCACCGTCCTAGCAGGATCCTAGGTCCTGGGTCCTCAGTGCCTGCTGATCTGAGTCAGACTGATTTGTGTGTGGATGAAAGGGGGTCTTGGGCTCAAACCTAAGTCAGAGCCCAGGCTTAGTGTGCAGTGTAGACATATTTAAGGGTATGCCTACAACACTGCACTCATGGAGTGTGATTGCTGCGTGTGTAGACATACCCAAGATAGCTTTAATCTGTCTAGTTTGGGTACTGGTTTCAATTAAGCTGTGGCAGCAAAGGCTTCAGGGTGGCCTATCTGCCCAGATAATTACTGAGCATTCCAGGCAGGGTTGCACAGTCACTCCTGAAGCCCATAGTGCCACAGTTTCACTGCTATCAATATCTGAGCTAGCTAGATTAAAGCAGCCAGAATATGCGCCAGCTGGGGGTGGGTGCAGGAGAGTTAGAAAAATAAGGGATGCCTTGTGTCCAGGCATCCTGGGCTTGGAAGGACACATGGAAGAAAGGGGAAATGATAGTTTTAAATAATGAAATAACATCTATTCAAACATTTCTTAACATCTAATATTAAATATACATCGTTCCTTGAATAAAAATTTAAGAATATATTTTAAATTACAGATTCATTTTATTGAAATTCTAAAATATGGGTAGGCCTTTTACAACACATGGCAGGGTTGAAGGAGGATGCAATTTTATTTTTCTGAAGGAGCACTAAACTTTCAAAAGTTTGAGGAACAGCTGTAAACAAAGTGAGTAATGCTATGGTAAGGTTTAGTGTGGCAGAAGGCTTTTATTGGCATATGTTTGGGATGAATTTACTCATGAATAAACTTGCAGGAATTGCACATCATCACAAACTCTTGCTCATTGGAGATGCAGGTCATCCCAAATATATGCCTATAAATTTTTTTACACAGTGTATATTCTGTACTGTATAATCAGAGACACACACACAAAAGGAAATTAATTCACATAAGTGCCTAGCACAGTGTGCCTATGTGGAGGGCTCTTAGGTGCTATGGCAAGACGAATAATTATAATAATATTATGTATTGCAAACCCCAACCCATAGAAAATCATAAATCAGACCCCCTAAAAAATCATGAGTGGCTTAAAATCATGTGATTTTTTAAAAATAATAATTAATGTTGGGGTCTTGAAAACAAATAATGAGTCACATTTTCAAGCTCTTTGTGCAACCCATCTATAATTACTTTTTTTGGGGGGGAGAGGGGGAATCTCTGGTATAGAGTTATTTTCCCAAAGTATTGTTTTTACAGCATATTTATTTCTGACATGTTCGGATGTATGATGAAATTATAAAGCATTGTAAAAATGTTACATAGCTCAGCCTTTTTCCTAGTGCTTGTTCGTTTCAAATAGGGAAACGCAAATGATCCTGTGTAAAGAATGATGAAATAGACAGCGAACAATAGCATACAATTATTCTGCGCCAGGTTCTGCTCAATGAGCCCAATCCTGCAAAGTGCTGCATGGCAGTGCCCTCAACTCGCATTGATTTCAGTGGGAATTGACATCCCAGACAGCTTGCCCCCAAGCTTCTCCCCAGGAAGCCCCTACACATTCACCTTCAGGGCTGCCAAATGTCTCGCATCTTGTCGGTACTCACAGACAGGCGCATTCCTGCGGGCCAGGCAGAATGGCCCGCCCAGCGGCGCTTCAGGAATGCGCTGCGATTGCAGGTCACGCCCACGAGAGGGCGCCGTGGTACCTGCTGAGTTAGGCTGCCAGGCGGCCTCTGTCTCGCTACTCCCCCTGCTGGATCTGAGCGAGGCAACAAGCGGGAGGAGCAGGCAAGTGGCACCGGCTGCAGCTGCTGAGGAGGCAGCAGGGGTAAGTGAGGGGAGGCTGGGAGCTAGTACTGGGCCTGTGTTCCCCGCAGGTGTCTCAAGCCCAGCCCCTCCTCCGGTAACCCCACTACCTGCATAACACCAGCTACTGCCCAGTTTTCCCAAGGAACCCCCAGCCAGCCCCACACACCCCAGCTGTGCCCAGCCCCCTGCCACTCAGCATCTCCCTATCTTTCCCCACAACCCCAGCTCCCTGTAGCTACTCCCCACAAACCCAGCCCCCAATCACCGCCTCCTCCACCCAGACACCTCCACAACCCCAGCTTTCTTTAGCCACTGCCCACCCAGCTTTCCCACAGCCCTAGCTCCTTTACAGCCCTCATGCAGCACCCGCCTGCTCCCCGCACGCACATCAGCATCCATCCACCGGCCAGCCACACATGCCAAGGTGTGTGCAGCTCCATGTCCAACCCCTTCTACTGCCTGGGGCAGGGTGTGTTGACATTCAGCTGAAGTTTATGGTCTTCTATAAATGTATCCTGCACAAAAGTTGGCAGCTATGCAGTTCTTGCCCCACACCCAGTCCCCAAGTCTCCCACTCCACTCAG
Source organism: Caretta caretta (assembly GCF_965140235.1). Lineage (NCBI taxonomy): Eukaryota > Metazoa > Chordata > Testudines > Cheloniidae > Caretta > Caretta caretta. The sequence continues at coordinate 40,386,637 of NC_134216.1, read as the reverse complement.
CAGCCAACTACCCCCTAGGTACCCTCCACCACCCATCTCAGGTACCCGAACATTGCAGACACTTTCCAGCCCCCACCTATTCCAACCATAGCAGATGAGTTTGGTGCAGCTTCTTGCCCAACCTCCACCGTTGCTTGGAGCAAGGTTTGTTGACTGTAAGCCGAAGTTTATTTGCAGACATGCAAATTAGACAAAAAATTGCATACATTTCACACATGGAACTGCACAAAGCTTGGTAACTATGTGTTTGTGAGTAGGGTATGTATGTATTTATGTACATGTGAACACAGTGGAAGTAGACATGCCGGTAGCTGGAGTTTTGTTACCTCTACTGACTGCCTCTGGTTATAGCCACTTCCCATCTGCCCCCTCCCTGTTCCTGATGAGGATGAGAGGCAACCCACGCCGCGGACTGCCTGGTGAGCCTGCAATCAGACAGATGAAGAGAAAAGGTCAGTTGGGGGGCAGATGATGAGCAATATTTTTCTCAAGAGAAAACTCCACAAGTAAGCCAGGGGCCTGGTGGAAGGATAATTCTGGTGAATTTTAGGGTCCTCCTACCAGTTGCTCTTTTCATTTCTCCCTACTAAGAAGAAAATGGCCTAAAATTCACCAGAGTATGTACAGGATCCCCAGTTGATTCGGTACCCTCAGCCTATGAGGTGAGTTGTTGCTGACAAACATTTTCACATGTTGGTAACTATGATGTCTATGCAAAAGCTGTACCAAGAAGCTCAGTTCTTTTGACTGCTTCACTACCCCCATTTGTTGTGCTGGAAGAATGTATAATGGTCGTGGGTTTTTTGGGTGAGGGGGAGGGGTTGCAGCCAAGTGCTTGTTTCCTTATTGTGCAAAGCAATAAATTTTACTGTTCCAAAAGATTTCTTCTCTTTAAATAACGCGTATCAAAAGGTTGGTAGCCATATTCTGTTGGGCCCTCCTGATGGCTACGTGGGACATTATTCTGTGACTTCAATTAAATAGAAATATTTGCTAAAATCACGATTGGGTATATGATAAAACCAGGAGTTGGGGAGCTTCAAGTGGCCATGTCTGGATGAATTTGAAGGTGAAATATAATGACAAAAAAGTTTCCATTTTTAAATACCTGCACATTCTGTTTTATTGCTGTTTAACCTTTTCAATATTCATAAGTAAATACTAGGGTATAATTCTTTATAAGACTATATTTTAAAAGTATTTGGAATACAAATTAATATGGATAAGAGAAATAATTTCAAAGCCTCAGTGTTGACTTTCTTGCGCTGGATTTAGACTACTAAGTCACTTAGACGCTTTTGAAAATTGTTCCCTAAGTCTATTTTGGCATACACTCTTCAACCACTGCAGATAATAGCAGCATGCAGACTGTAGAGAAAAAAGGATATGGCTAGTTGTACCAAAGACAGTGACACAGTTTGCAGGTAAAAAGAGGTCCAAGGAATTTAGGATGATATATGGAGATTTTCTCAAAAGGAAAACAAGCACATAGATTTAATAATAAGATAGTTAATATATTGAATCAAAAATGTAATTTCTCAGGGCCTCTTAAGCTAATGGATATAGGAAAAAAAGGATTCAGCTCAAGCAGCCAAGATAACTAACTCTCTGAAGATATTGCAGCCATGAATATGGCACTATTTTGTTTGTAATGGGAGCGTATTACAGATAAATTAAAGTCACAAAAGCAGCATTTTACTTATGAACAAAGAAAGAGGCTGTTAATAGAAAGGACAAAGGTAGAAAGGGTGGATTAACAATACAGTCGAAAGGGTGGCTGTACACTATTTGTGTGTCATAGTACTGCAAGGTTGAGAGTGAGTGAGTAATACCCTGTCAGTTTTATTCTTGTGATATATGTTTTAATGATCTCAAATATTATATTAAAGTTGACTTTAAAAACAAATGTCATTAATGTAGAGCTTGTGAAAGTCACATATTTATTCATATAGCACCAAGAGTGGCAGTGCAGACTTCTCTGTCAACGCGGCTGCACATCAATCCTTGTTCTAATTCTTGAAGGTCTGAATTTTATTTGAAAATCTCATAGAATGACAGAAGTTAGGGCCTGGTCCTGTGAGATGCTGAGAACCCACAGCTCACACTGAAATCAGTAGCAATTAAGGATGCTTAGCATTTCACTCTTTGTAAATCCAGGCAGTTGTTGTTGTTGGGCTAAAACCGCAGCTTTCCTGTTGTTAAACCATTGAACTGCTGCCTGGAAAGAAAATGCAGATTTTAGTTTCAAATGAGCAACACTGAAAAAATAATAAAATATTCCACTTTATTTCAAATGCATTGGAAAGCTACACACAATTTTCAAAGGTATTTCCTTCCTTCTTCCTTGTACCAGTGCCACACTTTGATGTTGAAAGAGACAATTATGCTGAGCATGTGGATAGCAAATGTTTTTTTTCTTGCAATTGGAACCATATGGAAATCCTCAGAATTTTTCCACTTTACTCATTTCTTACTGTTTAGCATATTAAATAATTCCGTTAATATAGGTGATTTCCAAGTATCTATTTTACACTGGTTATAACCAGAGAAAGGTAAATGCTCCACAGTCACACACTGGTAGATGGGTATCAAACTCCTGGCCCACAGGCCAGATGTGACCTGATTTCATATATCTATTCAGACTTCACTTTAGTTTGAGATGGCACAGCAATTTGGCCTCACCAACAGCAGCAACCAAAGAAGTGCTTTAGTGCTTTTTATATTGAATCTGTTGGAAATGAAAATAGACCAGGACTGAATGTAGACCAAAACTGGGCTCAATGACAGTGGCTCAATACATGTCACCTTCCTCTTGTGGCTGTATATTGTGTTTCAGAATCTAACCTGAAATGAATTGCAGCTGTCCATACACAGGACTTGAGCCATTTACATTTGGTTCACATATAAGATTATTTTTGCAATCATAAAGGCTATTTTTTTCTCTTTAAAATGAAAATTTGTTATTGGATTTAACTGGGGTTCTGCACAGGTGCAGAAGCCCATGCAATCAGATTCCATTGGTGGACTGGGGACTATAAATATTGATAGGCTCTAATCCTCCAGTGGATCTCACCCAGACTACAGCTAGGATTGTGAGTATGTTAACAGTTATGGGGTTGGTCACCTTAACCAGTTGTGTTGTAAGATACACAGTTGGTGTGTGAAAATAGAATGATTTCTTCCATCACAACTGTATTTTTATGTCCACACCCAGCTCTCCGCCTCTTTTTAGCAGTTCATGCTAGGACTTTCTGGGCATATCTCTCATAATGCCCTATCAGCTGCTGCCAGTCCCATGGCCTATGTGTAATTCAGCAACACTCCTTCTTTCTACCTAGGATTATATGATTTCTTACATAAAGCCCATAATCTTCTTCCAAGGGAGTCACAGAGACCTTGGTATCAGAGACCTTTTTGTCACTGATAATTGCATCCTCCAGCTTCTGAATTTTGATGCATGACATACTGGAGGAAGAGCAGAGCAGAAATGGTAACAATATCCAGAACATTCTGAGGTGGTACCTGAAAAGAAGACAAGGAGATATGTATAGAATTGGGTTCATCTACACGCTGAACTGAATTGTGAGGAGTGCTGACTTTGAGCCAGATCAGGCTCTAGCCACTGGTGGGACAATGTTGTGACTCCTGGACTGACAGTGACTAGCTGAGACAGCTGTGGTTGACATTCCTTACAAAGGCTTAGCTTACACTATAAAATTATGCATTTGACAGCTGTTGCCCCCGGTGACAAGAGAGGTGTCTTAGGCATCTGGGAACGAGCACCAACACATACTAAGGCTCCTTGGCATGTAGAAGACCACATAGGAGTGGAGTGCAATGAAGTAAATGCTGTAGACTTGTGTGATCAAGGTTACGAGTGATCCTGAAATAATGGATGACTTTGAACAATGCTGAAGCTTTCCAGACTGTACTGGAATCATTCAGGGAACTCATTTTCCAATTCTTTGTTACCCTAATCAGATTCAGAATTCTACAACTGAAAGTCTTACCACTCATTGATCAGGCAAGCTGTGGTGGGCTACAGAGGGCATGTCATAACCATACAGCTAAGGGTAGCCTAGAATTCCTCCTTACCTGTAAGGGGTTAAGAAGCTCAAATAACCTGGTTGGCACCTGACCAAAAGGACCAATGGGGAAAGAAGATACTTTCAAATCCGGGGAGGGGGAGGCTTTGTGTGTGTGTGTGTTCTCTTGGGAAGCAGAAGGTCAGAAAACTCCTTCTCCTATAAACCAATCCTGAACCAGTCTCTAATATTACAAAAATAGTAAGTAAAGCCAGGCAAGGCGTGTTAGATTATTTTTGTTTTAGCTTGTGAATTTTCCCTCTGCTAGAAGGTTTATTCCTGTTTTTTGTAACTTTGAACTAAGCCTAAGGGAGTTCTTCTGTGTTTGTGAATCTTTTGTTACCCTGTAAAGTTATCTTCCATCCTGATTTTACAGAGGTGATTCTTTTACCTTTTCTTTAAATAAAATTCTTCTTTTAAGAACCTGATTGATTTTCAGTGTCCTAAAACCCAGTGGGTGTTTATCTGTGCTCACTTTGTAACCAGTTGGTTAGGATACTATTCTCAAGCCTCCCCAGGAAAGGGGTGTAAGGGCTTGGGGGGATATTTTGGGGGAGATAGGGCTCCAAGTGGCCCTCCCTGAATGTTTGTTTAAATCACTTGGTTGTGGCAGCATACCGTCCAAGAACAAAAGGTATTTGTGCCTTGGGGAATTTTTAACCTAAGCTGGTAGAAATAATCTTAGGGGGTCGTTCATGCGGGTCCCCACACCTTTACCCCAGAGTTCAGAGTGGGGAGGGAACCATGACATAGAATTCTACAACCGAAAGTCTTACCACTCATTGATCAGGCAAGCTGTGGTGGACTACAGAGGGCGTTTCATGGATGCAAACACTGGATGGTTTGGCAAGGTTCATCATGCTAGAATATTATATTTAATAATTCAAGCTTGTACAGGAAGGGATATGCAAGAATACCTTTTCATTTCACACCAGAGATATCAGCGCTGCTGCTGTGCCAGCTGTGATTAACAAGGACCTTGCACTCCCTTTGTTACTCTGAGGAAAATTATGGGGATATTAACAAATGGTAATTTGACGACTGCCTTTGTCACGTTGAACTGGTGGTCGAGTGTGCTTTTGGAATACTGAAAGGGCAGTAGAAATGCCTATTGAAGCAAAATGACAAAGACCCAAAGTACATCACTGCAACCATTGCTACTTTCTGTGTATATTCCCTAACGTGTGACTAGGAGACAGAGCTTTACATGAACACACAGGGTTGTTGTGGCCTGACAGTGCTCATTTTCGCAGGCCACATGTGAGCTGGGAGCTGCATGACTACTACTGCTGGTCATGTAGTGCAGGTGAGCATAATAAGGGCTGCTCTGTGCCAGGCTGTTGCTCAGGTGAACACTGAGGGAAGGGGAGAGGAAGAGGAAAAGAAGAGTACTCTTCATGTATCTGTGCTTCTGTCATATACTCTGAACGAGTCTGCCTTGTTTTAGTCTGGTTTGACATCATTCTATCATTGTATGTACTAAAGCGAAGTTATATGAAGGCAAATTTTATGGCAGAACATGTTTTAATAAAACAGTAATGGATGAATGTCATATTCTGGGGTGCAATCCATACTAGTGGGGGTTTGTGTCACTACTTGCCCTGTAACTCTGAATGCCTTAAAATGCTTTGCTGTTGTCGTTCCCTGTCTGGATGCTCCCAACCAGCGTATAAGCATGCAGTGAGTGTCTGTGTTTTATGCAGCTGTCACTCGGCAACTCTGATTCCAGCAGCCTGCTTGTTGCACCCCAATCACACTCTGACATACACTAGCTCTGGCTGCACCAGGTGAGATGACCCCAACAGCTCTCAGTTCCAGAATTTTCCAGAACCATCTGCTGTGCAATGTCCAGCTCTCTCTTGACCCTTCACAGCGATATTTGTTTGTTCATTTAAAGATGGAACACCCAGCAGCTTGCCACATTAACTGGAGTAAACATTCACTTTAAATCATACACAGCACTGGATTGGTTTATTAAAAGTAAAACAAGTTTATTAACAAAGAGATAGATTTTAAGTGAGTTCAAGTATAAAGGATAGAGTTGGAAACGGATACAAGCAAATAAAAGTGGAAAAACAAGTCAGTCTTTAAAAAGTAACAAAACTACAGTCTTGGTTCAAGGGATGATTCTCATCTTACTACCTTCCAGCAAGATGGCTGACTAACCCCTCTGGTCAGTATCTCCTACAAAGTCCTAAGTGCTCAGTTCCTTTGTTTTCTTAGATGAACTAAAACTTGGGGTTCTTTGTCCCTTTCCTTTATGGTCGAGTGAACCTTTGAAATAGATTCTTCTGAAGGTTACCCCCCTAACATAAACTTCATTCAAGGTGTTAGGAAGGCAACATAGAGTCTGGTGGTGAAAGTTCCTTGCTGGTTTCTTACCCACTGGTGTTTGCTAAATTGCAAATTGATGTTTCCTGCAGCCTTCTCCCCTGCTGTCTTGATGGTCCTGTTTTATCTTCTATGTAAATTGCAGGCCCATTTTCTCTGGAAATATCTTCAAGGTCACAAAACCACCTTCCTTTGTCTGTCGGCAGACAGACTTTAATAACATAACTTTCAATATGTTTGAAATTTTGAATTTGTCCTCTGTACACCACACAATAATATTAATGATCAGTATGTTATTAGCGCTCTATTGGTATCTTATATGCCACCTTTTACATACAGGTTATCACATCTGTGAATTGGCGTACATTCAACTGATCAGGCCAGCTGAAACTCACTACCAGATACCAGCGAGCCCTTTGGCATTCGGATGCTGTTAGATCACAATAATGTTTTTGAAATGATAAATTGATCCAAATTGATAAACAGAAGTGCAAATGTTCTGCTTACTTGTTGTTAATGGACAATAGTTCCTGTCTCTGTACACACAGTACTCATGCAAAGCAAGTCTGAGATTCTGAGACAGATGGGGGCTATTTGGGAAGAGTAGAAATTTGAATCATTACTGTTGTACATGTTTTGGTGCTAATTGAAGATGGGAGTGAAATGTATTTGAGGTCCTCTTTTTGATCTGATAGTGAATGATAATTCTCTCTTCACTTGAAGAAAAGCTATACTATGTGAACAGAGCCTAACTGGTGAAACTTGCAGTGGACTGAGAGTGGTGTATGGCCCTAATTTTATAGCATTGGTCCATGGATCCTAACTTAAAATGAAGCCTTTCATAGAATGAGTCCAGTGATGCATCATTTTCATCACACACATCCGACAATTTAGAAAACTGAGTTTCTTCCCACATTTCAGAAGATTTCATCTGCATAACAAGACAACTGATTTAGTAGGATATTACAAGCCTGCAATGGCTTTAAAAAAAATCAGTCTTTGGAAAGTGTCACAAACCCATGCACACTTCAACAGATCTTCAGATCAACAGCTGACTCCACTGTACAATGTATAATAGGCTAATGAAGACTTTAAAATTGGAAATAGAAATTTCTCATTCAGGGAAGAAGTTCTTTGACCACTCAAGTACTGATTACAAAACACCACTTTGGAAAACAAAAAGTGAAAAAAAGTGTCAAGAAAAGGTTGAGTGGAGTTTTTTTAGATAACAGTAGCAACTCTGCAGATCTGCCATAAGATTGCCAGGGAGACAGATTCAATACCAGCTCTGCCCAACTGGCACTTTGAGGAAGTTCCTGTGTGTCTCTGCCTTTATTGCTTCCTGCCAAATCTAGTTGTTCAAGGTTGCATGGGGCAGTAATGCAATGTGTAGTGTGCCCTTCTGATGATGAAATAGTCCATTGCTAATCAACTCTAAAACCAATAAGGGGGAAGAGACTTACATTTTGGGGTTTTTAAATCCTCCTTGTGTAACTCTTAATTGCCATGGTCAGAGACACAAGTCTTCTGGGTACCTGGAGATTGGTCTACTGCCTACAAAATATCTTTTTAGTTTTTCTTTCCTTCAGTCCACGTGACATTTTTCCCGGTCTCACTAATGACTCTTATTACTTCCCATTGGCTTCCACTGAGATAGTTTAGCATCTTGCAGGATTGCTCTGTCTATATTGATACTGCTACAATTTCAGAATAGAGCCCAGTTATTATTGATTAAAATTCTATTCTATAAAGGTTCTTATACTGCATTCATCACTGTAGTATCTGAACACCTTCAAGTAGTGCATTAAATGATGTAACAAACATCTGTCACATGTGGTTCATCCTCTTATCCTCTCCTCAGGAAAGAATTGTGTGTGCGGTGTAGTGTTTTTGTTTTGGTAGATTTTGTTTAAAATATCTACAAGATGCTGTGTGTTTATATTAGAGAAGACAAGTTGAAGTGTGCCTTGCACGTGGAGTGCAAGGTGCTGAGGTTTATGGTGGTCCTTACATCCTGTGGGAATTCGTTCCACAGCATGGATCAAACCCTGAGGAAAGACCTGTCTCCTGCAGAGGAGCTTTGTCCTTGTGGTTGGCGGTTCCACTGTGCCCAAGTAGTGGATTTGTCAACCACGGTCCTTATCCTGGATCTGTAGGTGGTCTCAACTACTTTCACATTCAAAAGACCCTGAACTTCTTCTACATGTAACATAAGCACGGTCTTTCTGGACCAGTTTTATATTGGATAATAAAGTATAAAATATCCACCAAAACAGCCTAGGTACTGCAGGGTGCAGTTGTATTTTGAATTTTTAAATATTTGTTGGGTTCAGATTCATATTGCTTAAATCTTCTGTTTTTATATACAACATTAATGTCCCTAACAAATGACTCTTTAAAATTGAATTAAAAAGGTGACATATGGATTCCAATATTAGATAGTATCAATACAAACATATTGTTTGTGCATCCAAAATAATGATGTAGAAATGGGAATAAAGAGTATTATTAAAACCAAGTGCGTGGCATTTCTCCCCAAAGTATATATGTTCTAGACATGAAATTGGTTAACAGAAAGAAGAGGTGGGAGGACAAGAAAAGAATGGAGGAGCTTGAAGTATGTAGGGTTTGTAGAGAAGTGGATAGGCCAGGCATTCTAAGGGAAGATGATTAGAAAAAAGTGAGAGGTGAAAGGAAGTGTGAAGGTTATCAGATGAAGAATTATTGGGTTGAATTGTTTGGAACCAATAATATATAGAAGCACTTCTTGGGATTGGAAAGGCCCAGGTTGCCTCTCTGCTTGAGAGTAATTTTGTCCATGGTAAGTGTTGATGCCAATTCTGTTTTCCAGTGTCTTTGTAAAAATTTCTTTTGCTGATATAAAAACAGGGCTATGAGAACACTTTTTTGAATAAGAAGGTGGTTTGGGGTTGTCTTCATTGTGACTGAGAAGGCAGAATCTTAGTAAAGGGAAGAATGGGTACTGAGTTAGAGATAATTGTTGAAAGTATCTGGCTTTTGTTCAGTTATATAATTACAGCACAAAAAGCTGCCTGGTTAAGGATTGGGCTCTAGATAAGCACTTTATGCTTCACCCTATCCATCCCATCTGTCCTATATAGCACCAGATACTGTCCACTGACTAGGCAGGACACTGGACTGGCTGGCTCAAAGCCCTGAAACTGTAGGGCAAATGTTTTTTCCTTTTTACTGCTCAGAATGTTTCCACATCACAACTTGGTGGTGAGAGCACAGTTGATGACTGATAATTTGACCCCAAACTAAGTGATTATAATAAAGTAGTACTTTTAAACCATTTTAGATTAAGGGTATCAAACTAATGCCATGTAATAAGGCAGAATTACATTGTTAATTATGATGTATGGTGCAGGGAATACATTCAGGACTATATACTGTCCACAGTGGATCTCCCACTGATGGCAGGGGGAGGCTTATAGAAAGATCAAGGATAAAATTATGGTTGGGGTGCTTGGAACAATTTTTATAGTGGGGGTGCTGAGAGCCATTAAACGAAACTGTAAACCCTGAATATAATGGAAACCACTTCAAGCCTTATGTTAAATAAGACCCTTATGTTTAGTCATTATTAAGGATAAGATTTTGTCATGGAGCTCATGGATTCCATCACTTTCAGAGACCTCTGTGACATTTTCCGCTTTAGCTTCAGCCCCACTGCAGCAGGGCCAAAACTGCTGGGGACTCCTTAGCTATCAGCTGCCAGTGGTGGCAGCGGCCCCGGAGCTGTCTGCCATTAGGGGGCAGGTGGGACTGGAGCTGTCAATCCCTCCCTCCTTCCCCCCCATTATTTTTAGTAAGTCGCAGACAGGTCACAGGCTTCCAAAATTTTTTGTTTATTGCCCGTGACCTGTTCGTGGCTTTTACTGAAAATAACTGTGACAAAATCTTAACCTTAGTTATTATTGGTTGTGTCTTATTGTAACATTTAGTATCAGAGGGAAAAATAAGCTCAGTTTTTTATGACCATTGCTATTTCTCTGTTTCCCATCCTTCCCCATTCTCCTCTCTCTTTTATTCCTCCCTCTTTGTCTCTCTTCTTTTCTTCCACCATCTGCATTTCATTCCTGATCGAAACTCACAGTATCCACTGCCACTTGCTGTATGCTCAAGCCCTTCCTCATTCCATCTGCTAAAATGATCATCAGTAAAATAGATAATGCTTAATCTGACGTATAATTATCAGGATTGAGAATTAACACTCCTGAGAGATGAATTAGGGGAGGGGAGTTCACTTCTCCCAGAGCCACTATTTTAGGGTGTTTGTGGCTCATATTTGGAAAGCTTTTGTTGCAGTCATGAGGCCGAGACACTTGCTGTTTTTTAGAAATGAATGCTTACATTCTGCCTAATCTCAATATGCCACACGGGATACAGCAGTGCATCAAAGAGGCTTGGTGTTTGACACCTCTGGCTCAGATTTAAAAATTTCTGGACTGTGACATAGGAAGAGATCATCAAATTGGTGGGTTTCACAAAGAGGGAAGGAAGGAAGGATAAGTAAGTTAGGTTAATTACTAGACACGTCATTTTAAAAAAAAACCCTTAAGTGTTTTTACACTGTCAAGTAGGATTCACAGCAGGTCATGGTTCCCTCATGTCTAAATAGCTTGATGACAACTCTGCTATTTTGATTCTATATATAATTTTATCCTAAAATTTTTATTTACTACAATATAGACTAATTAAAAGAAAGTTGCAAGAGAAGATCTAAGCATAAGTAAAAGTATGGATGTCAGTAAGTTCAAGTCCTTATGCCTGATACCCAGTATTTAAATCAGGTTGGTTGGTGGACAAGGGCAATAAATACGATCATTATTTGTGTTACAATATCATAATCAGTAGCCATAATCAATAGCAAAAGTAAAAGGCAAATAAATGAAGTTAAATTCTGGTCTATGAAAATATATACAATGACTATCTTCATATGCAAAAGAGAAATTAAAAAACCCTGACAATACAAATATTTAAGCTGAAAATATACATTTTAACACACAGTGGTTGAAACATAATATTTAACTAGTCCAAAGAGACAAAGTCTGTGGATATTGTGTACAGTGAAGCCTATGCAGAAGGTCTTTCTCTCTTAAAAACGTTCAAAAATTCTCTCCCCTTTTTTTACAGAAACCTTTCTCCGCTTTTTCAAGGCTTGAATGTTCATCTTCCTCTGCACTATCACAGAACATTTGGTAAAGATAACAGATGAAGATCCTGTTAGGCTTTTGTTCTATATGTAACACAATGTCTCTGTCAAAGTAAACTTCGTGATTGTAAGTCTGCAATGAGAAAATAATTTTGAATGACCACTTCATTTCCCAGAGGCTGGTGTAAGTACCATGTAAATAAGACTTCCCTAGAACTGATTAAAAAATTACAGCAGAACACTGTTCATTTTCCTAGTACACATAACAAAAGCATATATGGATAATTGGTCTTTCAGATAAAGCAAGGACAGTGTTTAGAAACCATGGTCCAGATCTTCAAAGGTATTTAGGAACCCAACTCCCATTAAAATCAATAGGAGTTAGGTGTCTAAGTACCTAAATTCCCATACAGTTAGGCCCATACTTAATTTTGTGCACATTAGAAGTTCCACTGCCATCTGTCGGACTGCTCAAAGGTTATAAAGTTAAGCACACATACAAGTGTTTGTGGGATCAAGGCTTAGATTGATAAGCATTTTATAACTGTCAAAAGATACATTTTTCAATGCAACTGATGCACATTGAGGGAAATCCTGATTTAAGATTATGGGGATTTTCAGATAAATGAACTACTGTATCACAGAATACTTGGAAATTCAATGAAGTAATTTTTGCCACAGATACTATACATGGGAATTGCCAGTGGGAGTTGTATTGTACATCTGACTCAAAAATTTGAACAGAACAGTTACTTGGATGCAAAGCAGTGTGTCAAGTGGATACAGGGGAATGTTAATGTAAACTGAATTCAGTGGATTATACTCACCACATCCCAAGACTCCACTAAAGGAATACTCTTAAGTAGAATCCCATGTTCATTACAGTGAAAGTCAAGGTGAGCTTTCCCATCAGCTCCTATCTGAGTAACTGCCACAACAGATAACAAATCCAGCTCATCTTCATAGTCCACAATTTTGAAAGTCTTATGAAAAAACAAAATCTCAAATTGACCAGTTAATAAATAGACTTTTACAGTTATTTTAAAAAAAACTTTACATATGTTTTTTTCAGAAGGGGAAAGGAAAGAAATGGAAGGTATCCCAGTTCACAGATCTGCTATCATTCATCAGGAAAATCTTTGCCATCCAGATAGTAAGCTATAGGCATCTTTCCAACCACAAACTATTCAGTGCATTTCAGCAGAGCCCCCGTATGAGGGGGAGAAGAGAAAATAAGGTCCTGTACTGTCTCAGTGCATGAGTGTAAGGGTTTTACATACACCATATAGGAAATGTAAAACAGAATACTGTAAACAACAAGAGGGAGAGGAAGTAAGGCATCACTTCACTTCAGTGCCCTTTGCTTATACACATTAGTAGCAGTATGACTTAAACCTGTTGTCAACATCTAGGCCGTGAGATTTGAGAAATTTACGAGGGTAATATAAATCACAAAAACTCCTGTATCCTCTCTTTAAAGTTACATACCTCTACATCCATACACAGTCAGCAGCTCCAGTTTATGATGGGGGAAGGACGGGTTTAGACAAGCTGTTATCAACACATGTGAGTAAGCATGGTCTACACCGCTATTTTTGGAGTGCTACTGCAAGTCTGTGGACCAGGCTGGGAGGCTGGCTCCTGGTTGCCGCGGAGACATACGCTAAATGACTCTTTTGCTCTTCTCCTGTCTACATCCAAGGAAATGTATTTTCCACATAGTTCAGAGCATAAAGCTCAATAGCAGGAACAAAATCTGTGGAGTTCTGACTACTGAAGTGTCTTCTTTGTAATTGTTATTCTGTTGATTATAAATGAATATACATTAACTCCAAGCTTTAAGGGCTATGTAAAAACATACCCTGTTTTCACTGAGCTGGTATCCATTTCCATGGCAACAAGAGTGGAAATGGTTGCCAGAAATTGAGGCATTAGAATTCTCATGTCAGTGTGAATATCAGCTGAGTCCTAGCTGAGAGCTAAAAAAATGTTTTTCAAACACTACGTGAAGACCTTAGCAATGTAGTGTTTTTACTTTGAAAATATTCAATTAAAAAAAACACCTTAAATAATTTCCCTGCAATTTACCAAGATGGTTGAATAACTCCTCTAGTCAGGATCTACTGGCATCAAAATTTAAGGTAGGCTAACCTGACCAAAGAGTGGTGAACTATGCAGTTACATGGGTACCCAAACACTCAGAACTTTAATTGGCCAGTTAGATGCTTCAGACCTCTTTTCATAACAGTGTAGCCTAAACTATCCAAATGTTATTCATCTGATAACCCATGTTATCTAACTAATAGCATATAGGGTCCTGTCTTTAACTGTGGATATAACAGTCGTATTTTAGAAAAGCGCTGTTCAGATAACTGGAGAAAGTCTTCTGGCTCATTCCTTACTTACCTTTGTGGGGTTGGGAAGAGAAGACTAGGAAGAAGGGAGGTTTAGCTGAAGCACTTTAGCTAGAATGATCTAGCAAAAAGTCTTACATTGAATCCTGGGGGATTCAACCACTCGTCTCACTCTCCCTTCCGCCGCTCCCCCACCCTCCCTGTTTTTAATGGCTGCATTACTTAGGAGTGGCAAAGTCACAGCAGGCCTGAACATTCTTCTAGTCTTCAAGACTATAATGTATTTATATCCAGGGTAAAATAAAATGAATACAAACAAACAGAATGAAAAAGAAGACTATGTGAAGATTTTCACCTCTTTTTCTGCACTTCAAGACTATGAGCAGGGGGGGCGGGAAACAAGCTCCAGCCTAGTGAACTAGTAATTCCCATACTAGTTTCTTGTCCAAGTTGAAACAAAATGCAAAGACTGAGTAAATGAAACACAGAAGAAATAAAACTGGAAAGAAATCAGCAAGCAGGAAGGATACATCATGGTTAATCTGAGGATCTGGATCAGACCTGCTCTGTAGCGTTCTAGCACACTTATCAGATTCCAGTTAACCACTGGAATAAATTGCCTAGGGAGGTTGTGGAATCTCCATCACTGGAGATTTTTAAGAGCAGGTTAGACAAACACCAGTCAGGGATGATCTAGATCATATTTAGTCCTGTCATGAGTGAAGGGGACTGGATAGGATGACCTCCTGAGGTCCCTTCTAGTCCTATGATTCTATATAGCCACATTGCAGCTTACACCTGAATTGTGATGTCACAGGAGTTCCCATCACCATCCACTGTTTTTTAAACTGTTCAATTTTATTGAAAACAAAGAAAAATTTCATGAGTGACGAGTGACAGAGTATTTTTGTTCACAGTCAATAATGTATCAGTGTGTGCTCGGTGCTGTACAGAGCAGAGGAAGAGATGGTCCGGTCCCTGGCTTGAGTTCACATACTACAGTAAAGTGGGGAGACAATGTAGTTCAGACACAACATACCAGAGTCTGGGGATCAGACGATCCAGTCTCAAAGCAAAAATATAATTTAAAATTTTGTTTCTTTGTATTTACTGCTGAAAAGTGTCAGTAGAAATGTTTTAAGGCGTGATCTGAATGGTTGTCATTTTTCACATTAAGGATTTGATCTCATACCACTTAAGTCACTAAGTGTTTTGCCATTGATTTCAATGGGAGTAGGATCGGTCCTTACATGAGGAAGACTCTTTCAGGCACCAGTAGCAACAAAGAAGAAGAAAGAGATAAAGATGAGAAGAAAGCAAAGGGAGGGGAATGAAGGCAGCAGAAGTGTGGTGATAAAGAATGAATGTAGAGCTTAATATAGCTAAAAGTTCCAGCGACTGCACTTGTAACGAGAGATATGCCTTGATGTCTCAACTCCTTGGCCAATCTTTTAGTCCTTTTTAGCTCACTGTATCACAGTTACCTCTTGTTCTGGGTCATCATCCAGCACGTTAAAACGCTTTTTCACCACTCGGCCAGAAGCGGTTACAGTTACTGAGTTGTTCGCCTGAGACAGAATTTAAAAAAGGAGAGAGAGAGAGAGAGAGTGTGTGTCTGCGTGGCAGGTAATAATATAGGATGCGTATACTTTTTTAGTAGTATATTCATTTTATATGAAATTTGGTAACGCTTTTAAATTGGTTGTAAATGGCTGTTTACTTGTAAGTCTTCCTGTCTAGTGTGTGCTGGCAAGTGGGTAATGAAGTCTTACAGTGACATGTGATCATGTCACCTGAACTGGAATCCATCTTTAACCTGGTGCTTTTCCATCTAAAAGAAGGGGTGGGAACCCAGAGAGGGACAAAGGATTCCTGCCTTGTACAAAAGATATATAAGGAGGTGGAACAGAACCAAGGGGGCGGCAGTCATGAGAAATCCCCTAGCTACCACCTGAACTGGAACAAGGGACTGTACCAGGGGAAAGGATTGGGCCCAGACTAGAAAGGAGTCTAGTCTGTGAAAGAAACTTATTGGAACATCTCTGAGGGTGAGGTTTCATCTGTAATCAGTTTCTTACTGTATTAGGTTTAGACTTGCATGTTTTAGTTTTATTTTGCTTGGTAATTTACTTTGTTCTGTCTGTTATTACTTGGAACCACTTAAATCCTACTTTTTATATTTAATAAAATCACTTTTTGCTTATAAATTAACCCAGAGTAAGTAAGTAATTCCTGGGGGAGCAAACAGCTGTGCTTATCTCTTTATCAGTGTTATAGAGGGTGGACAATTTGTGAGTTTACCCTTTATAAGTTTTATACAGAGTAAAACAGATTTATTTGGGGTTTGTATCCCATTGGGACCTGGGTATCTGGGTGCTGGAGACAGGAGCACTTCTTAAACTGTTTTCAGTTAAGCCTGCAGCTTTTGGGGGATGTGGTTCAGACCTGGGTCTGTGTTTGCAGCAGGCTAACGTGTCTGGTTCAACAAGACAGGGTACTGAAGTCCCAAGCTGCCAGGAAAAACGGGAGCAGAGGTACTCTCAGCACGTCAGGTGGCAGTCCCAAGGGGGTCTCTGTGACCTAATCCGTCACAGATGATCCCTGCCATATGGTTGGTGAAGCATTTTAGGATTGTTTGCGGTTAAAACTATATAAATATATAATATAAGGTAGAAAAGACAGCACTAAACTGCTTTTCCTCCTTTAAAACTATTTTGTTCCCCACTCCCTGCAGAGAAAATAGGAATATTTTTCACATCTTTAAAGATTTCCCCCGCTATCCTGTTCTTCCTCTATTTTATCCCTTGATATGCCAGTGAACCTAATTTCACTGTACAAATTCTAGCACAAAGATTGTGTAATCTCGTTGATTTAATTATTTTTGTTGATTGGAGTATTTTTTAGTGACTTGAGGTAATTACAGTTTCTACAGAAAAACTGGGTTAGTTAGAAATATTGAAGTCAAGCCAGCAATTTAGGTTCCAATCCTGCACCTGGCTGTGCACAACCACCTTCAAGTTAATTGAGTTGTGCCTATGTGGCCTACATAAATAATCTATCAAGGTACAAATAATAAGGCAGCAATCCAGCTCATATGGAAGACCCTTAATTTAGCAAATAGGTACACTGGTGAGTAAAAGGAGACTTCCAATAAAAAAAATCAAGGGATGCAGCCCCAAGCTCTGGGTATCCTTTAGCTTCTGATTGCCAGAAGCTGGGATTAGATGATGTGGATCAATTGATAATTGCCTGTTCATTCCCTCTGAAGGGTCTGGCACTGCCTGCTGTCAGAAGACAGGATACTGGGCTAGATGGATCATTGATCTGACCCAGTGTGGCTATTCTTGTGTTCTTATTAAACCACCATCTTCACCACATTACTTCTACTTTCTCAAAGTGATTTACAAACATTAATTAATATATTCTTGCAACACTCCTGTGAGGTAGGTGCTATTATCCCCATTACATAGTTGAGAAAATGGGAGCATAGCAGCATTAAGAGCTTGATCCTGAATGTGATGAGTGTCCTCAATTCCCACTGGACATCAATAGGAGTTGAGAATCCTCATCACCTCTCAGAATTGGGCCCTTAGTGTCTTGGCTAAGGAAGGTCACAAGAGAAGGTTGTGGCAGAATTAGAACTCACGTCTCTTGATTCCTATTCCCAAGCCAAGATCATCCTCCCTAAACAAAATCCTGGGAAAAGGAAAAGAAAAGGTGTGCACTTGGGGCTACTCCTGCCCCTACTAATTTAATGGGAGTTTTACTATTGACATTATGTATATTTTTAAATACACACATTTTTATTTATGGGGGAACTTCAAAAGCAGTGTCAGTGACTGCAAGGGACTCAGTATTCATAAACTATGAAAAACCCTACAAGTCTCTGCTGAAGTAAACTACAGTTCCAAGCTACAGCAGTGTCATCAAAGGTTTTTCACTAACATGCACCAGAGTGGGGTCTGGTCTTTTTAGCATTTCCATTTGATTTTTGTGGTTTGTGTCACAAATGTTTGTTTTCACCAGGCTTGACATTTTTCAGCCATTTGAACTTCATTGCTATCAAATTTGCATACAATTATGACACCTCCTTGCCAAAGCAATCCGTCTCTGTGTGCGTCTTAAGGTTTACACCCCAGGCAACTATTTGCATTGTTCACCACAACAGATGCCAAGAACCTAAAAACTGACAGAAGGTTTCAGTGAGAGACCCCAAAAATATAATTGTCTTTGAAATTCTTCTCACACGGGACTGATGCAAAGACTGCTGAAGTCAAAGTGTCTTTCAGTAGGCTTTGGATCAGGCCCACACCATACACTGATATACATATGCATATGAATCACCTACATATGCTATATAATCGTGCAAAAGTAAAATATATTGTTTGTATTAAGAATTTCCTGCTGTAGTCTCACATTGTTCTGCCTGTTGGCCATGATGACAAAATCTTCTGCAATTTCCTGCTGGTATTTATTATTTTCAATTTCTTTCAGCTTCAAGACTCTTTAAAAAAAAAAGATATAAAATAAGTCATGTTAAAATCTAACATGCTGTGATTTCTAAAACCAGATGTACTAAAATAGCACAGACAAGTTACAGTCATAACTTCTTTCAAATACAGTACAGGGTAAATATATACCACATTTGAAAGATGTTATTACTGTAACACATTTATCTGTGCAATTTTATTACATCTGATTAGCACATCATTTCTAGAATATACAATATGTTTCCTTATTAAATTCTACTGTTGCTCACATCCACCATGTGGAAGTCTGCACATGTTTCTTCTAGAATTCCTGATGCTGGTTGGTTTATAAATTGTCCAGGTGCTATAGGTTGGTGGTAATTCTTTGGCCTACTACTTCTCAGCCTAAGTTGGAGTCATGTAGGGGAGGACTGGTCATAATTATGTCACTAAACTTTAACATTCCATAATGCATACTACTGAGGCCACTCAATATGCAAGTTTTCCTTTGAGAGAACCTCAGGAATAGCTATGAGTTGCACAGTTGAAATTTGGATCTGACTTCTCCCAAAGTTCAGAAGAGGGCTTGGATATGAGCTTTTAGTTTGGGTCCATTGCTAGTTATCAGTGTTTTACACTTCTTCCTACATGTTTACAAAGCTGTTGAACCAGCACAGGATCCACTGATGGAAGCAACATATGATTACTAAGACTGTAGTTCTTTCGGGGTGAGATATTTGTGTATTCATTGCCTAGTACAATGATCCTCTAATAGGGCTTTTAGGCACTACCACAAAACAAATAGTGATCACTCCATAACAGAAAATAAGCCATACTAGCCTTTAGAGAACAGTAATTCTCTACAGAAATATGCCGAACTTTATTCATAAAATGAATTATCTTAAAATTTGAAAAATGAGCCACAGTAACGTAACATTTATGGAAAAGGGGAAAATACAGAAGTAGAATTTAGTAGAATCTATTTAGTAACCCCCCCTTACAGGAAATAACAGAGTGAAATCTGCCTTTGTTGTTTAGATATTTCCCAAAATAGGCTTCAGAACTACAACCTTGACTATATTTTCCCTCAGACAAAATTTAGTTCTCATCCTGTTTTCAAAATATTTTTAAAATTAAAATGTAGATCAATGTAAATAAAAATGTCTTCTATGATATGAACTACTGTATAATTGTGGGAGGTGACAAAACATTTTGTGCTTCAATGCATGTATGTAACTTTTAAAATACATTCAAGCAACAGAAATTAACCTCCCCAGAAGTATATCTGCAGTGATAATATTAAGTTTGAAAATTTATTTCTTTGGGGGGAGGGAGAAAGCTTTGTTACATCATTTTATAGAGAGCTGAAATTTTAAACTCTAAAAAGTCAAGAAACGATCAATTAAAGTTTCAGAACCAGCACTTATGCAGTCTCCTTAAAATACATCTTCTATTTGGGGGAAAAAATGTATGGAATAAGATGATTGTCATTGGTGTGTATAACAGGGTAGCTGGCCCTTTAAGTGAAAATGGGCTCAGTGCTCCTGTTGCAGTCCAGGTGCTCCAGTTGGGCTAATTAATAGGGTGGGGCAGCACTTGAGGAACTCTAAGAGGCCTGGTGAGAGCTATTGGCAGAAGACTCGGAGATGAGAGTTGCCAGAAAGAAGGTGGTTTCTTGGAGAGAGCAGCAAGGGCGATTTGCTGGTAAGGAGAGGGCTGGGCAGGAGAGGGCTGAAGACCAGAGGAACAGCAGTGGGAAATGCCTGCTGCCGCTAAGCCAGAGAGCTGAAGCCAAAAGCCAGAGAGGCTTACGGGCTGATGTCTCCTTGCCAGAGAGCTGGGTCCCAGACGAACCAGTGGAGAGACTGTGAGAATTCCCCCTAGGAAGAGTGGGTTGTGCCCCAGAAGAAAGGGCTGGGGTGGAGGGTCAGAGGAGGATTCCAGGAGTCCACATCTGGTAGAAGACACCAGGATGGGGAGAATGAAGCCAGGGCTCAAAGATTACTTGCACAGGGTTGATGTGACTATGCTGTGGGACATTTGGTTTGGGACTTTTGCACTGTTTTGGCTAATAAGCTATAGGAGGGACTAGAGAAAAAGCTCATGTGGACTTACTGGGAACTGAAGAGAGAAACTGAGGCAAGGGACCACTAGCAGGGCTGCCTCAAGGAAGGCCGCTTGTTTACAGTGTGTTCAGTTTAATAACCATAATTTTCACTGTTAAAAGAAAGACATTGTTCTGTCCTCTTTCCCGCCCACCCTATCCCAAATCCATTCTCTTGCAGTCTGGGCTTGGGCCTCAGATCTTTTAGCTGAACAGAATGAGGTCTGTATCAGTCTGTCAGTAGAACATGGTAGGAGTATCAGAAAGTGATTGCATGCTCACCATGGTGGGGGAACAGTCTGGGAATATTTGGGCTAGGAAGTAAGGTATCATGGGCTTGTCACTGAGTATTTGAATGTATGCTGAGAAGATGAGACATTCAAATCAAACTGTGCATATTCTAGAGTTGACATCCTAGGGTGTACAAAATTTAAAATTGACGGGTCAGGAAGGAGAAGTAAAATGACTGAAAGATGTGCTGGGCTCATTTGTACATCATCTTAAAAGTAGTGGCGGGGATAAAATTTGGCCCAGTTCCACTCTTTTCAGGTGGCACTGGAAGAGCAAATCTGGCCTGATTCCTTACTTGGCTCCCTCAGGTGTTAATTTTCTGCTTATGCTTAAAAGTGCCATTTCAGTGCAAAGCCAAAAAACCTGCAAACTTTGGAATAAAATTCCCATAATGAACTTCGGGGTGAGGTACAGAGAGGAAATCAATGGCAAGCGAGGACTGCAGGACAGTAGAGAAAGGTCAATGGTCTGAATGATAAAGTCAGATTTGTTTTATTTTAACAGGTTAAATCTGCTGGTAGGAAATAGAAAATGCACAGCATTAGTTGATCAAAGCTTATGCACCCAGAAAGGGGTTTGGGTCTCAAAGGTTTATTCTTAAGGCATGTGAATGAACTTGTAATAGTGGAAGCTGGAATTCTTAAAAAGCATCTGGATTGTTACATAGACTAGGAAAATACAAATTAAAGAAATTTTCCTATGTAAGCAAAATCACAGCTATTTTTACTATTTTTTTCAGAGCTATTTCATACACAAGAATTACAGCTTATTCTCTCTAAAGAGCACTATTAAGTATAACTATGGGTTCACTCTTTGTACAGGAGCCTTTCCCAGAATGCTCCTTTTCTGGCAGATGGCCCTTTAGTAGTGCTCTAGACCAGAGGTGGCCAAACTACGGCCTGCGGGACCCTCCTGCCCGGCCCCTGAGCTCCTGGCCCAGGAGGCTCGCTCCCGGCCCCTTCCCCACTGTCCTCCTTCCCCCGCAGCCTCAGCATGCTGTGTCGCCAGCCACAATGCTCTGGGCGGCCGGGCAGCGCAGATGCAGAGTCGCAGCCTGACCCGGTGCTCTGAGCAGCACGGCTGTAGTGCCGCCAGCCACCGGTGCTCCAGGCAGTGCGGTAAGGGGGCGGGTGTGTGTGGATGGTGGTCAGGGGGCAGGGGTGTGAATAGGGGTCGGGGCAGTCAGAGGGTGGGGAACAGGGGGGATGGATGAGGCAGGGGTCCTGGGGAGGGGCAGTCAGGAAGGAGGGGGGGTTTGGATGGGTTAGCGGGGGGTGGGCAGGGGTTCCGGGGGGTGGTCAGGGGACAGGGAGAAGGGGTGGTTGGATGGGGCAGGGGTTCTGGGGGGCAAGTCAGGAATGAGGGGGGGCTGGATGGGGCAGCAGGGGGGCAATCAAGGGTGGTCAGGGGACAGGGAGCAGGGGGTGGTGGATGGGGTAGGACTCCCGGGGGCCCATCAGGGGATGGGGTGGGGGTTGGAGGGGCAGGAGTCCCGGGGGAGCAATTGGGGGCGAGAAGCAGGGGATGGGTCGGATAGGAGGCGGGGGCTAGGCCATGCCTGGCTGTTTGGGGAGACACCGCCTCCCCTAACCAGCCCTCCATACAATTTTTGAAACCCGATGTGGCCCTCAGGCCAAAAAGTTTGCCTGCCCCTGCTCTAGACTCAACCTAGTGTCTAAAAATTAAACCCTGGTTTTTCTGGATTCTTTTATCATCACTAGTAGTAGAGTCTTTGAAAAGAACGTCGCGTTCTGGGAGGATATACAAGGCAGAACCTAATCCAGCTTGTTTTTCCTAATTGCACTGCCTCTCTATTGCTTATAGTACCAAAAAACATGTTAAGAAAACAAGCAAACATATCTGAGATGGAGTCATTTTTATAGTTACAATTGGGATCATAACACCCTAAGGCTGCAAGTGCTGTTAGTCTCATCCCTATTTATCAAGCCAATTGTATTCTCTGGTTATATACACATGCACTCTCTCATGGAAGAGTAAGCGGAGTTCTTTCTACCTCATGTATCATGAAGGATCCAGCTTGCCTGTCTGTAACTGTATATAATGTTAATTATTTAATGTGCAAGTTTATGTGGAGGTCAGAAAAAAAGAGAATTTGTAAAAAAACTACATGATGTCATTTTTACAGATGTGTTTTTCTGACACTACACAAATTAACAATGGCAGTGCTCCTGGAACTCCATAATTACCCTAACTCTTAGCCATCTCCCAAAATCAGAATGCTAATAAGATGTTATCCTGTAGCCTCTTTAATGAAAACAACAAACTCTGAAAAAAATTAGTGCTCATACTTACTTTATCAAATTTGGTCCCACATGGATTATTCTGCCTGAAGTATCTGGATGGAAATATATCCAGTCGGGTTCTAATGAACAGCACTTCATATCCTGTATGCCATTTTTTGCCTGAAGGTGGAAGAGAAGGCTTTGAATGATTATATTTAGATCTGATTAAACTGGAAAAGCTCAGCTCCCTCCCATCTGCATCTGAGCGTTTACAGTACTGGGTAGAACCATATAGACACTACAAAAAGTTGAAGCAGCAATGGAGCTGAATCAGTAAGGGGAATAAGCAAACCCTTATGGAACACCAAGACTGAAAGAAATTCCATCACACTGGGTTGTAACATTGTTTAGTATCTAATGAACAATGCTTTTAACATGATTAGATCTGTTCCTAGTTCTCCTGAAACTACACGTTGAAAATTAAAGACCTAGCCTGCAAGCACTTCACCAATTCAAAACAAAGTGAGCTTTGACTTGGGATGAGACCTACGAAAAGCTTTTATACAAGCATTGAGGTTTACAACAAACCCAAGACCTGGGCAGGTATGTGGAAAAGCTTACTGAGGTCTGTGAACCTGGGACGGTTTATGATTTCAGCCTCAAACCAGGAAAAATTCAGGCATTTTGGCAGAGTTTTGTTCTGAGTTAATTTGTAACAAACTTTTGTGGGTGTGAACTCACACAAAATAAAGCCAGGGCAAGAGGTTTGCCTGAGACCTGTGAAGCAAAAGCACCACATTTTGTACAGCTGTACTTCACCATGAGGCTGAAGACCTGTATATTCTGATATTAAAAGAGACAGGAAGGAAGGGACATTGGTCTCAACAGACTAAGAGATGGGGACACGCCTAGACGAGAAACTTGGTACTTGAAGAATCCTAAACTGGCAGGCCAATATTATAGACGTGTTTTTAGCCTGAACAAGGAAGCCAAAATAAAGTCTGAAAAAGTGAGCTCATGCAAATGACGAAATGGTGGATAATACAACTTTTTAACAAAGGACACAATTATAAACATAGTGTTCAAAAACATTTTGAAAGAGAAACCACAAAAGGAGGATACTCCTGGGGGGAATTCTGCGCACAATATTTTAAAATTCTGCATATTTTATTTGTCAAAATTATACAATATAATCATACCAGTTTCAATTGTTTTGGTAATTTATTTCAAAATACCTGTCAGCAAGTATGTCTGTAAAATACAGACAACAAAAAAGATTCAGAAAATGTTTTTTGACAAATAGATTCCTTACTAGGCATATTAATGCAGAACTCTGAGTAATTTATTTAAACTACAATACAGAACTGTACTTCTCATACCCCCTCAGAAGCCGTGCAGAGGCTTTGGGGAATCGGGGTAACAGAGGAGCTGAGGGAGAGGGACGTAATTGCTGGGAAGGAGTCTGGTTGTGAACTTTGGAGGGTTGTTGGGTGTGAGTGGGAGAAGTATATAACAGATTTTTGGGGGTTCGGGGAGGGACTGTTAGGGAGCCTTCCCCTTGCAGACCCTGGCTGATCCCTAGCCTCTCCTATTCAGTAAGGCACGTATGTCCCTGCCCATATGTGGCCCTGCACCCCCACTCAGCCATCCCCTTCTCCCCCATCCCTGTGTCGCCCTGCACCCACTCAGACAGCCCCCTCACCGTCATCCCTATGTGTCCCTGTACCCCCTCTCTGTCCCAACGGGTCCCTGCACTCCCATTCAGCCATCTCCCTACCCTGTCCGCATGTGTCCTTGCACCCCCACTCCCATTCAGTCCCTGCCCCAGTCTGTCTCCGCACCATTAGCCCTTATGAAGCCCAGTCTGTGATCCCGTCCCCAGAATCCTCATGTGCCCAATGCTGTCCATCCCCCTAGCCACCTAACCTGGCCCCGGGGCAGGCACTGTGAGGAATGCAGCCGCATCTGGGGCTGCCCTGGGAGCGGCTGCTCTGTTCTGGCACCACTGCAGCCCCTGATGGGTGGAAGGCATAACTGCAGCCACATTCCAACAGAATGTATTTCTGCAGGGGAAAAAAATTCTGTGAGGCACATAAATTCTGTATGTGCACAGTGGCGCAGAATTCACCCAGGAGTAGAAGGATCAGACACCAAATAATAAAGCAGCTTATTTGTAAAATGGTTGTAGACAGTGGGAAACAACATGGCACCATGCAGGGTATCGGCAAGACTCAGCTCAACCCATCACTGTTGAGTTGGGAACACAAAGGAAGTAATGCTATGTGTGCAGGGGAAGGTAGGAGGCACCAGAAGCAACACTGCTGGGAAGAAAATATTTCCATTGCTTTGTGTTGATTCTTTTGGCAATATCAGAAGCAGCATTGCTGGGCTATAGATGCAGCCCATTAAGTATGGCACTCCCTGGCGAGGGGGCAATCAACACATTAAAAGGGCATTGTAGGAGAGAATTAAAATCTTTATTGCTCCAAGTGTTACTCAGATGGTAGGGTGAGTGAGGCTGCTATGTGAATATTTACCAAAGCATTGTCTTTCAGAGCACAAATATGGAAGACTCCTTTATGCTTTTTCTTGTTAGGTGTGATGATGTAATGCCAAGGGTATCCTCCAATCTGAAATGAGTTCTCCAGAGAAGACACTTCAAATAGCAAAGGAGGGGTATCTGTAAACATTGTGTAATGTTAAGATCATTATTAACAGCCTCATAATTCCATTGGTCCATAGAATTCTAATTAAATTATTCATTCTTGAGAACTTCTAAAAACTCATTACAGTGTTTAATGTCATTGTGCACACAGAAATACAATACAGATGGGCAACTAACTTCTACCTAGCAAAGTGGCATTATGTGCAAGAAAGTGTCTGAACTTTAATATTTCCCCTCCACATATCTCTCAAGAAAACAATGGGGGAATCACAATCAATGGATCTGCAGCTGCATTTATAAATTTTACAAATAGAAAATCTTAGGACTCAGTGCAGTAAATGGCAAAAGGAATCTATTTCTCCCTTCAGCTCATGTGGAGCAAGTTACATTCAGTATTAATAAGCTACTCATATAAATCCTCCGTGCAACAATGGGAGAAGGAATTTACATAGCAACTTTAATCTAAATGGATACCAGAAAACTTTACAAACCTTTACTAACTAGCATTCTACAAATAATTTCTACAGCCACTAACATGGACCCAACTTTTAGGCTGAAAAACAGCCCTGTTTAACAGCACATTGCAATACTACAAAACAATCTCACAGGAAGTAAAGACTATTTGAAATTACAAGGGGAATTGAAATAGGTGGAATGTAATTACCCAAGCTGGAGTTTGGCCAGAGCAAGAAGGCCCACATCTCTGCTTTTGTAAAGTATACTGTGGTACTTTTAATGACAAGAACTGGTTATGACTTCAGTTCGATGCCTCCTTTGAAAGACTGAATTTAAAGCAGTAAAGTGCCCTCTTGTGCTGTGCTGGGGCATTGGTTACATGCTGCTTTAGGGAAAAAATGCCACCAACTGAATCAGCCACAGTACTTCTTTCAGCACCTTGAGCTTTCCGTAGATGTCTCAGCCAAATTCTGACCTGGTTTTATGCTGCTTAACTTATGAGACTGGACAAAATTACAGCCTGAAGTAGTCTGACTGCATCCAATACCTGAACTTATATTTAGCTAGTGCTCCCGATCCCCATGCATCTCAAGATCCCAAAGTGCTCAGCCAGCTATTCTGAGAGGAGTCGCTTTATCTATCATGGAAATGAAGCCACATCTGAGGTGGAAAGTGGCAGCTGTTTAGCTGCAGCCTGTAGGTTAGGACAGGAAGTGAAGACGACTACCTCTGATCTAACATTTAGTAAAAAAGGGAGATTCTAAGCAAGATTTAGT
This sequence comes from Caretta caretta, assembly GCF_965140235.1. Classification (NCBI taxonomy): domain Eukaryota; kingdom Metazoa; phylum Chordata; order Testudines; family Cheloniidae; genus Caretta; species Caretta caretta. The sequence goes on along the minus strand of NC_134216.1, from coordinate 40,359,684 downwards.
AAGGTAGGGTTAATAAAAAATGATGTCTCTGAGGGAAAAGTGCAATATGTGGTATATTAGATGCACTGGCGGAGGGTTGATAGCAAACAGAATTGGTTAAAAAATTAGAGGAAAACCTCATTCCCTGACAGGCTGATTATTTTCTTTATAAAAGCATTTACTACTAAGAACCCTGAAAAAGTTTAGGGGGATGGACTAAATTACTAACTCTGAGCCCATTTTTATGCTACAACAGCCGTAGAAAGTATAGGCTTCTCAAGTTTCTCTTTTTACACTTATGTTGTCTTTTGCCAACAGTTTTAAAGATCAGACGCCAAAATCACAGCAACCGCTGTCACTATCTCCCACCTCTCCTTTCTTTCTTATGTGTTGCTTTCTCCCATTACCCAGCAGTCCACTGTCTATTAGAATACCTTCTAGAAATATCTATTTTCAATCACTATTTGAGCCTCTTTAGTTCATTTCCACAAAATATTCCAGTATCCTCTAAATGCAAAGCCTGATTTGCTCCTGGCGGTACTAGTATATTTGCTCTAAATGTGGAAAAATAATGAATGAGATATTTTCCTCTCCATTTTTATGAAACTACCAAATACTCTCATAATAAATGTTTGTTTTGGGGTTTTTTTTGGGGGGGGGGAAACAGGAAATAGCATTTTAAAGTTCTGGACCTTTTAGATAGGTGCCTTTTCCTCTTTCAGATTTGGCCAGGGTCAGTAGTATATGAAAATCATTACCAGCCAACAGCTGTTTGGTGACCTATGTGCACTAAATTATTGATCTCTGTGCAGTTCCTCTTGGATAGGTGTCCATATCACCTATGTTGTTGTCAGTCTTGGAAGAGAGGCCAAGAACTGAATACACATGGAGACTACTCTACCCTGTCATCTGTAGAGATGGTCTCTCCAGGTCAGGGCTACCCTTGCAGAGCAATGCTAGGAAGTGTGTGTTGCTTCTGCCCAGGATGTGGTTTTTCTGTGGAAAAATACAAGATTTCAAGTCCCCATAGCTTTCAAGGCTTCACATAGCATCCCAAACAGTTAAGTTTCAACAAGTACAAGTTTAGGCTCTGTAGTCTTCAAAAAGATCAGCTGCTTCTTCATGGAAGCACTAAATATCACTGCACAGTTTAAGTCAGCCATCTCACTCATAAAAGAAAACTCAAAAACCACAAGATGGTAACTATCTCCAAACAGCAGCTATAGTCAATGTTCATCAGAAGCTGAAAATGTCCTAACCACAAACTGTTCTTGAATAAAGTTCAAGATCAAAAAGGTTTCTTTTTCTTTTACTTTGTCTCTAAAACTCATGATCCAAAACTCTAATGATCCATAAGCCGTGGCAATGTATCTAATATAAGCTGCTTTTCAAAACTCTCACAGGCCTATTCTCAACAGGGCATCCAACATTAAGTTATGGTTTAGTATACTACATCGGAGAGGAAACTGAAGAGAGAGTTCCTAAACTCCCTCTCCTTTGCAGAACTCAAGCCAATGATCATCGTATGGTCTCATTTCTTGTTTTCATATGATGTTACATAATTAAAGCTTTAGATTATTATCTAGCTCTATATAGTATCTTTGTGAATTACTTGCATTAGGCTGAAGTATCTGGATTGTTCTGTCTGCTATTACTATGTGAAATTGTTCAATAAAAATTAATGTAAATTTACTTTTTATATGAAAAAAGAAAAGGAGTACTTGTGGCACCTTAAAGACTAACAAATTTATTTGAGCATAAGCTTTCGTGAGCTACAGCTCACTTCATCAGATGCATTCAGTGGACTTTTTATATGGAAAATCATTTGTTAAAATATTGAGTACAAAAAGCCCAAGATTTTTTTTATTTTTTTTAAAAGGGAGCCTAAAATTGGTATTCTAAGTGCATATTTGGCAGCAGTGGGAGCTAGCAACTGCTTAGCACTTTTGTGCCAAATATTAATGTAGGAGGCTCCTACTTTTGCAGGGGTGGGGAGGAAAACGTCTAGATTTTTTTTAATTAGAGAAAAAACAATTAATGTGCTGAGATGGAAGGCCTGGGCTTGGGACCCACCTTAAGATTCTGATTTCAGATGCACTGGTGTAAAGAAGCCTTTTATATCTGAGAACTGTACACACACAAAATGTAATACAACAGAATACCATGTTTGTAAGCTGGACATAAGAGTTATTTTCTAAAATAGCTTAGTTTTTCACTTAGAATTAAGCTCAATGTGACTGACACATTGTGGACAGCTAGAATGGTCAAACTGCAATTTGGATAAATTACATTCTGTCCCCTTGAGTTCTCCCTGCAGTTTAGATTAGATACAGTAATCTGTTTCTCACTTCCTATGTTATACCATTGTTAGGCCCTACCAAATTCACAGCCAGGAAAAACACATCACGGACCGTGAAAACTGGTCTTTTGTGTGCTTTTACCCTATACTACACAGATTTCACAAGGGAGACCAGTATTTCTCAAATTGGGTGTCCTGACCCAAAAGGGAGTTGTAGGGGGGTTGTAAGGTTATTTTAGGGGGATTGAGGTATTGCCACCCTTACTTCTGTGCTGCCTTCAGAGCTGGGAGGCCAGACAGCAGCAGCTGTTGGCCAGGTGTCCATGCCAGCAGCAGTGCAGAAATAAGGGTGGCAATACTGTACCATGCCATCCTTACTTCCGTGCTGCTGCTGGTGGTGTGTCTGCCTTCAGAGCTGGGATCCTGGCCAGCAGCCACTGCTTTCCAGCTGCCCCCAGCAGCAGTGCAGAAGTAAGGGTAACAGTACCGCAATCCCCCCTACAATAACCTTGCAACCCCCCTGACAACTCCTTTTTGCGTCAGGACCCCTACAATTACAATACCGTGAAAGTTCAGACTTAAATAGCTGAAATCATTAAATTTATTATTTAAAAAATCCAGTGACCATGAAATTGACCAAAATGGACCATGAATTTGGTAGGGCCCAAACCATTGTGTAGCTTTTCTGTGTGCAGTTTAACAGCTATCGCGTTCCATCCCAGAAGTGGCTGCTTTACACTGGTAGGTGAAGGGATTCCTGTTTATGCACAGTTTTTAGAGTTTCTGAAGCAGTTTTGTTCCTGTTCTAACTTTCTGTAGAAGTCCTATTTAGTAAATTCTTGAGTTTGGAAGTAAAATAGAAAACTTTCTGAATTATAATATGAATACCCAACTAAAAGTAGAGGTACACTACAACACGACACACAGCAGTTTTAAATGTTCTTGCCAGCAGTGAAAGATCCACAGATAAAACATAACAGCCATCAGTCTTGATAACGCAAAGATAAAATACCTGTTATTTTAATGTTACAAGGAAGGCCAAATGGATACTTTCCTACAATTCCAACTTTACCATTCCAGTTGTATTTGCATCCCAAATCAAATTGCTGCTCTGTGAACTAAAATAAAGCAAAACAAATTGGTTTTATTGATGTACACATTTTCTGTTCAGTTTTACTGCATTACTCAAATGGTTCATTTAAACCTAAAATCTTGTTTTCTAAGTACTAGTAGATTTTTTTTTTTTTTTTTTGGCTGAAAGAATTTAAATTCACTTCCAGCTCTACAACTGATTTTTTCAAAATTTAAATCTGGGAATATTATTCCTAGACTCTCTCTGATTCCATTTTATATCAAGGAGTCTTCCTTGACCATTGGTTTCCAACCTCAATACTTCTTCCTGTTACAATAGACATGACATGTAACAGTCTGTAGATACTCGTTTTGGTAAGTTGTCTCTATGTGGTGTCTGAGTAAGATCTCTATTTATGTCAGTGCCCACTCTACGTACATTTCACAATTTGAGAATAATGCTATTAGAATTGTTTAGTAAGGTAGTGTGCCCATTCATACCTTAGACTGTAATTTTCTTACAGCATGGCTTCTAACCTTTGTTTGGTGCATTTCTCCTATTATAAAGTGTCATATTCATATACAGTGCTAAATTAATAACAATCAATTTCCTCAAAGTATAGTAGGTTGTGTGTCAAATTCCATGCTCCATTACCTGCTCAGAGATAGACTGGAAACTATAGAGCCTGACCAGACCCACGCTATACATCACAATCAGCATTCCATGAGAAACCGCAACATCTGTCACATTGTTCCCAAATATCTGGCTCAAGGAAAAGAAAATATTCCATCAGGAAAGAGATCATTAAAAAGAAAATGTAAAACACTAAGGCTGCTTGAATAGAAATTGACTTGCTTTGTTTTACAGTCTCATTTCCTGTTACTCTTCTCCAAAATTGCTGACAGATGTTTTATTTTAGATGGTTTTGCAAATCAGATATTCTTTTGCACTTCCGTACCATCTGAAGTCAGAGAATCTTTACCGACATTCATTCTCAATATGCCCCAACAACAGGTAACTTGTTACCCTGTTTTTACAAATGCACACAGTGATGAAGTAGGTTAAGGGTACATGATTAGTCAGTAGCAGAGTTGGAAATACAATCTTTTAATCCTGATTCCTGGTTCGCTGCTATATGGCAAGTGGTCATTCTGCTCAGGGATCCAGGACAGCACATAGCTGAAAAGTTAACTATGTTACTAATGCATCAGTTAGGATACAATATTGGATGTTTAAGCTCTGAACCTGAACCCAACTCAGATAGGTCCATGGAGAGGTGCTTATAGCTCTTAATGACACTGCAGTATTCATTTTCTCCAGAGTGCCTCATGCATCTCCACTAAGGAAAACAACAAAAAATCCAAACAAACAAACTTTTGTTGGATGTAAACAGATGAACTTTATTCTTAATATTTAATGGGCCACACACATGCTTCCAAGCTGCATTTCTTCCTACATTTATAAAGCATTTATAAAGAGTAAAGTTTTCACTCTGCTAATAGATATATTTTATGGAAATGTGGTTAAAATGGGGAAGGGGAAAAGCCAAAAACAAGCATCAAATCAGATGTTCCTTGGCCTATCTGTAGGACAAAAAACGCAAACCACTTTGATCCGCAACACATCTCAGGAACCACATCCCAAATGCATGCTGTCAGATTCTGGCTGTCTTAGAAATACATGTATTGCCTGCTTCACAGGCCAGAGGGGGCCAAATCCAGTGGGGTTTAGGTCTGAATCCACGTGCCTCGTTTGATGCTCTTTCCACAGAACTAGTCACTATTTGTACAGCTGGTTGAAAATTTCTGGTGGAATGTTTCTTCATTGGAATTTGCCAATTCATCTAAATCAAAATGTTCCGTGGAGACAGCTTGATTTCTGTGAAGTTCTGATTAAACCTGCCTGGTTTCCTGCGAGCTTGCTTGTGGGCATGCTGGGGTGCCCAAGCTACCAAGTCCTTGGCAGCCCATGTTCCCAGTTTAATCTCAAATTTGACCCTCACGGTTGAAATCTCTGTATTAAATTCCCTACACAGGTTGGTTTTCAATTATGTCAAATTCTATGCTTTGTGGTAAACTTTAAATAAAAACATACTAGCATATAAGATGTTAGATTTCTAGTTTGTGTCAGACATTAATTTACATGGGCTGTCAAGAGTACTTTATAGTTTTGCTATAAAATAACCCCACTTAGTGCATTCAGTGTTGCCATTTTTTTTTTGACCACTTGCTCATCACCCATTTCGTAAACTTTATCTTGCCACTCAAACTATGTATGGACAGAGGTGCTTGTTGATAGTAAAATTTCACTGCTGCTTCTCTCATCAATAGCTTCCTAATGAACATGCTATTACAGACAAATTTCAGATAGGACATGTTTCCTCTTGACTGGAACAACAAGACTCACATTTTTATTATTTTTCTAGTATCTTTCCAGCTTAATATAAACGCAAGTTAAAAATCTCTCACTGTATGTAGTATTTACATTTTACACCCTTAATGGTGGACAGGGATATTTTCACAGATAGCTTCCTTTAAAACCCCAATGCCCACAAACACCCACCAATTCCCAACTCTCTTCTTCCTCTAAGGAGGAACTAGTTTCAAACAACTTTTCCTAGCACCTACATAACAGACCTGGTGCACTTGATATTTTGCCAGCAGGTCACTTGTGTGAAGAATTACTCTGTGGTCATTTCTATCCAAGGGAAGTGGGATACTGATACATTCACTAGGGAAATGAGCCACTGCATTATATGAATTAGTCCTGCATTACTGGGACGTGCAATGAGGCAACACAATGCTTTTTTAAATTACTACACCTTGGAGCATAGTTAATACAGAAAGTAACTCACTTTTTTGTTTATCTCCAGCATTCCAATAAATTTCAGAGGTAGCACTCTGAATACAGCAAGAAAGAATAGCACAGACTGTTGGATGCCTGCCTGGGAAAGAACAGTAACACTGAACTTAGTTATTGTATTTCAGGCAATATTACATGCTAGGACATTAATCTAACAGTATGAAACCATGATAAATATTGTTAAGACCTTTTAGGGGAGGATTATCACCTTTTTTTCACAAGGGGAGACTGAGGCTTAGAGAACCCAAAGCCATATGAGGAAGGGAGGGGCTCTTGACCGGGTTCTGTCCTCTAATCACAAAGCCAGTCATGTTTTTTCTTCTAGTAACATAAAAGAGGAGAGTGTTTCCATACCTGCAATAGTTAATGACACAGGGGCAGCTCACAAAGAGTTCTCTCTGAACCTCCGGACCGGTCCTGTAAATATCTGGCGATATATACCTCACCTAACAGAATGCTTGAGTAAACCTACCTGCTGTGCTGCTGCTGGAAGTTTATGCTGAGCTGATTTGAGAACCATAATCTCTTGAGGAGTGTCCCAGCTCAGATACCTATTGGTGATAAGAATGCATTTTTTAACGTAGTAATTGTTTTAGACTTTCTTAAGGCAAATGCACCATTTCTCACAAACTTTTTGTAATACAGGTTATAACACAAGTCAGCTCATGTGGATGCTGGAGCAGATCCCAGTGTCTGGCCAAGCTCTGCCTGTTAAATGATCTGGGGTAAAGAGTGTTTGGGCACCTGGAGTAGCACAACAATGATGGAGTTGGGGGCCAAGATCTGTCTCACTTTATCTGGGACAATGAGACAAGCACTATTGCAAGCTCTTAATATATTAAAACTGGCTAATGCGCTTTTCCCCTTTCCCTTCATAAACCAATTTTTTGATTCTGCACCATAAAAAGGGTCATTTCCTCTGGGAATTGAAAGAAAAACTTGCACTTCTCCAGTAGCAGTAATTTCCCTCCTCTTAAATGGCAAAATGGATACTTTGTGCAAAAGAACATTCATAAGTTAAAAATTGCCTATTTCTGAATTGATAATATTTTCCTTGTTTTATGACGTTTGCTTTGCACATCTTAAAAGGTACATTCTGGTATGTTGTTATTGCAATATTAAAAGTTGTAAAATTGGCAGAGAAAAGCCAGCGATAACCTGATTCTGCGGTTTACTTTCTTTTCCAGATGAGTTAACTGAAAATGTAGGTGTAAACTGAAGTCCTTAACATTTACAGTGCTGAAGTTTAAAACTTTTCTAAAAGAAAATTCTGTGTAGTAACTATGCTCATGAAAGATACAAGATTGAGAGCCTTGAAGTCATCCATAGAGCAGGTACAGCATGGGATCAGCACTGCAGGCTGCCATTCATTGCACCAACAACATGCCTTTATTCTGATCTGGAGGATAGTTCACCTCCATGCTATTCAACAACTTGCACCTCCACAGAGTATGAAAAGAATGGTGTTATTTGCTGATAAGTTTTGGGCTTCATCCTTTTCCTGCCGTGAATTTGAGAGAAATTCCATCCATAAAAATGTATTTTACAGACCTCTGGTTAAACAATATGGATTCTGCCCTTCCAAAGTAATACAGTGTTAAACAAAGCTTTGTGAATGCATAGGAACAAAATAGCTTTAATATTTTACAAATTAAGTGATTTTCCCCTATAGTACTGCTATAAATCCCAACTAATTAAAACATTACTTGTAGAAAGCCCAGCCAATAATTAATACCTGAATTTGCAGTAGGGTGGGAGGTATATTTTTTCCAGTATTTCTCCAGTATTAGCAGAGAGACGAAGGAGCCAGTTATGAGCAGTCAAAACTGCAAGAGAAGATTTATAGTCTGATGGACTGGGAAGCGTTTCCCCCTACATAAAAAGAAGTTATCAGTAAAAAGTTTGAATGTGTACATGAGGAAAGCCTTATTGCCTACTTTCTATAGTTTTTAAAGCAAACTATCTGGCCTAGATGGAGATTAGGGGCCAGATTTTTGAACACCATCCTCCCTTTTCACACTCACAGTTTGCAGGCACAAATAACTGTGGGCACAATTGTTCCTAGGTGCAATTGATATCACTTAGGCTGACTCTACATGGAGAAATTGACAGGCAATGTTATTGCAGAATAAGCTAAACCAGAATAGCTCCCTATATGGACTCACTTTGTGAGTGGAGTAATTATTCCAGAATAAAGTCACTTTTATTCTGGAATAGAGCATCCACACAAAGAATTATTACAGAATAAATAAATTATATCAGAATATCTAGTTATTCCAGAACAGCTATGCTGGTCAATTTCCCCCATACAGGCAAGGGCTTAGAAGTCTAACTGCTTGATGTTAAGCAGTTGGATGTCATGCCAATTGTGCTTACAAAACTGCAAGTACAAAAAAGATGTAAGTAGAGGCCAAACTCAAAATCAGCGTCTTAGTGATGGGTGGCATTTACAAACCCAGACTAAAACACAGATACAATTAAAATGTCCTGCAATAAAAATGAAACATACAGACACAAGACTGCAACAGTTTTAAAGTAGGTGATAGGACTGCTGGGAGCCACTAGGGGAATGGTGGATGCATAGTTTTATAACTACCTTCTGCCACTTCCACAGCCGTGGATTGGTAAGGTTCCACAGAGAAGCATGGTTTTATTTTCTGTCTGAGGCACTCTCACTCCTGATATCTTTTCCACCCCCTCCCCACCTTTTTTATTTTTTTCAATCTTCCTCCCCTTTCCCCTTCCTTAATTTTGTTTCAGCCCCATCTAATTTCCTAGATTTTGGGTTTATAGTAAATCTGGAAATGTTCAATCCATTTGCCCTAAATGTACACTTATAAGAGATATCCGATCTAAATAGTGTAATGAAGATTTCAATTGAATGATAAACTGTTTCAGTTCCCCAACTGTAAAGAAATCTGATCTCCTAAAATCCTATCCAAGAATAATTACTATTATTGCTGTTTATGATTCACCAAATTACTGAGAAGATGTTATTATGACACTGTTGTATGCAGTGTAGTTGTCTGTTTTTTTCAGTAATATTAGTTCAGTTTTTTTCTTTACTTTTTATTTTTGTTAGAGTTGAAATAAATGTTATGCTGATTTACATTGGTAATGTGACTATGGAGTTTACACTATAATCCAGCGTGGACAAGGCTCCAGGGGCAAAGTTTAGGCAGAACTGCTCTGCTAATGAACTCTTATCTGCAAACAATCCAGTTATGTTGGAATAAGGTTGTTTAAATAATTTGTGTAACTTTCTTATATTTCCGCTATAGACTTGTTCTTAAGTTTAGAAACTAGCCTTCTTCACCCTTTTTTTGCTGTTGGGAATAGTGCAGAAACCACGCCCTCCCTTGATATGAGACTATTTCTCCTTTATAAAATTAAAGAGAATCCAGTTATACCCCAGTTGGGTGTTTTGAGTGGTGGGAAGAATGAGTGATGTGGCCACTCTTCATGTCCCAGGGTGGTGAGGAGGAATCCAGATATGCAGCCCAAGCAATGACACTATTCAGCCACCCGATAAAGAGAGATTTGATCTAAGCATGCCTTATTGCTAATATTGTAAACTGTGTTTCCTGGAACATCAAAGGGGTCAATCATCATATAAAAAGAAAAATTATTGTCACTTACCTTAGAACACTGAAAGCAGATATTATCTTCCTACAAGAAACCCATTTAATTACTTGGCGGCAGAGACATTTAGGATGGGGGGAGGGACACTTAAGTTCTTCTCTGCAGCCAAACATGTAGCAATATTGTTTCATAAAAGACTCACTTTATAAATTCTAGATGTAAATAAAGATCAGGAAGGTAATTTTTGTTGGTGAAGGCTATGACTTCTGATTCTATATATACCCTAATTGATGAATGTGGACCCCACTAACTATAACAGGGTTCAAAAAAGAACTAGATACATTCATGGAGTATAAGTCCATCAATGGCTATTAGCCAGGATGGGCAGGGATGGTGTCTTTAGCCTCCATTGGCCAGAAGCTGGGAATGGGTGATGGGATGGATCACTTGATGATTACCTGTTCTGTTCATTCCCTCTGAGGCACCTGGCATTGGCCACTGTTGGAAGACAGGATACTGGGCTAGATGGACCTTTGGTCTGAACCAGT